>NC_053024.1:128073035-128364941 GCF_003073215.2 Triticum urartu | reverse complement strand
TAAGAGATGATTGTGCAATGTGAAGACTAAATGATAGTTGAGTATGTGGACTTGCTGAAAAGCTCTTATATTGACTCTTTACGATGTTATGATAAATTGCAATTGCTTCAATGACCGAGATCATAGTTTGCTAGTTCTCAATGAAGTTTCTGATTCATACTTGACATTGTGAATAGATTGTTACTTGAGCATAAGAACTCAGATGAAAATTGTTGGGGAACGTAGTAATTTCAAAAAAAATCCTACACACACGCAAGATCATGGTGATGCATAGCAATGAGAGGGGAGAGTGTTGTCCACGTACCCTCGTAGACCGAAAGCGGAAGTGTTAGCACAACGTGGTTGATGTAGTCGTACGTCTTCATGATCCGACCGATTAAGTACCGAACGCACGGCACCTCCGAGTTCAGCACACGTTCAGCCCGATGACGTCCCTCGAACTCCGATCTAGCCGAGTGTTGAAGGAGAGTTTCATCAGCACGACGGCGTGGTGACGATGATGATGTTCTACTGACGTAGGGCTTCCCCTAAGCATCGCTACAGTATTATCGAGGTGGACTATCATGGAGGGGGCACCGCACATAGCTAAAAGATCAAACGATCAATTGTGTCTCTCTAGGGTACCCCCCTGCCCCCGTATATAAAGGAGCAAGGGGGAGCTGCGGCCAGCCTAGAGGGGGCGCGCCAGGAGGAGTCCTACTCCTACCGGGAGTAGGACTCCTCCTTTTCCTTGTTAGGACTAGGAAGGAGGGGGGAAAGAGGAGGGAGAGAGGAAGGATGGGGGGCGCCGGCCCTTCTCCTTGTCCTATTCGGACTAGGGGGGGGGCCGCGCCCTGTGCTGGCCGCCTACTCCTCTCCACAAGGCACTATGGCCCATTAAGCTCCCGGGGGGTTCCGGTAACCTCTCGGTACTCCGGTAAAATCCCGATTTCACCCGGAACACTTCCGATATCCAAACATAGGCTTCCAATATATCAATCTTCATGTCTCGACCATTTCGAGACTCCTCATCATGTCCGTGATCACATCCGGGACTCCGAACAACCTTCGGTACATCTAAACATATAAACTCATAATATAGCTGTCATCGAAACGTTAAGCGTGCGGACCCTACGGGTTCGAGAACTATGTAGACATGACCGAGACACATCTCTCGCTGAATAACCATAACAGAACCTGGATCTCATATTGGCTCCCACATATTCTACGAAGATCTTTATCGGTCAGACCGGATAACAACATACGTTGTTCCCTTTGTCATCGGTATGTTACTTGCCCGAGATTCAATCGTCGGTATCTCAATACCTAGTTCAATCATTACCGCAAGTCTCTTTACTCGTTCCGTAATACATTATCCCGCAACTAACTCATTAGTTGCAATGCTTGCAAGGCTTAAGTGATGTGCATTACCGAGAGGGCCCAGAGATACCTCTCCGACAATCGGAGTGACAAATCCTAATCTCGAAATACGCCAACCCAACAAGTACCTTTGGATACACCTGTAGAGCACCTTTATAATCACCCAGTTATGTTGTGACGTTTGGTAGCACACAAAGTGTTCCTCCGGTAAACGGGAGTTGCATAATCTCATAGTCATAGGAACATGTATAAGTCATGAAGAAAGCAACAGCAACATACTAAACGATCAGGTGCTAAACTAACGGAATGGGTCAAGTCAATCACATCATTCTCCTAATGGTGTGATCCCGTTAATCAAATGACAACCCATGTCAATGGTTAGGAAACTTAACCATCTTTGATCAACGAGCTAGTCAAGTAGAGGCATACTAGTGACACTCTATTTGTCTATGTATTCACACATGTATTATGTTTCCGGTTAATACAATTCTAGCATGAATAATAAACATTTATCATGATATAAGGAAATAAATAATATAACTTTATTATTGCCTCTAGGGCATATTTCCTTCAGTCTCCCACTTGCACTAGAGTCAATAATCTAGATTACACAGTAATGATTCTAACACCCATGGAGCCTTGGTGCTGATCATGTTTTGCTCGTGGAAGAGGCTTAGTCAACGGGTCTGCAACATTCAGATCCGTATGTATCTTGCAAATCTCTATGTCTCCCACCTGGACTAATCCCGGATGGAATTGAAGCGTCTCTTGATGTGCTTGGTTCTCTTGTGAAATCTGGATTCCTTTGCCAAGGCAATTGCACCAGTATTGTCACAAAAGATTTTCATTGGACCCGATGCACTAGGTATGACACCTAGATCGGATATGAACTCCTTCATCCAGACTCCTTCATTTGCTGCTTCCGAAGCAGCTATGTACTCCGCTTCACATGTAGATCCCGCCACAATGCTTTGTTTAGAACTGCACCAACTGACAGCTCCACCGTTCAATGTAAACACGTATCCGGTTTGCGATTTAGAATCGTCCGGATCAGTGTCAAAGCTTGCATCAACGTAACCGTTTACGATGAGCTCTTTGTCACCTCCATATACGAGAAACATATCCTTAGTCCTTTTCAGGTATTTCAGGATGTTCTTGACCGCTGTCCAGTGATCCACTCCTGGATTACTTTGGTACCTCCCTGCTAGACTTATAGCAAGGCACACATCAGGTCTGGTACACAGCATTGCATACATGATAGAGCCTATGGCTGAAGCATAGGGAACATCTTTCATTTTCTCTCTATCTTCTGCATTGGTCGGGCATTGAGTCTTACTCAACTTTACACCTTGTAACACAGGCAAGAACCCTTTCTTTGCTTGATCCATTTTGAACTTCTTCAAAACTTTGTCAAGGTATGTGCTTTGTGAAAGTCCAATTAAGCGTCTTGATCTATCTCTATAGATCTTGATGCCCAATATATAAGCAGCTTCACCGAGGTCTTTCATTGAAAAACTCTTATTCAAGTATCCTTTATGCTATCCAGAAATTCTATATCATTTCCAATCAACAATATGTCATCCACATATAATATTAGAAATGCTACAGAGCTCCCACTCACTTTCTTGTAAATACAGGCTTCTCCAAAAGTCTGTACAAAACCAAATGCTTTGATCACACTATCAAAGCATTTATTCCAACTCCGAGAGGCTTGCACCAGTCCATAAATGGATCGCTGGAGCTTGCACACTTTGTTAGCTCCCTTTGGATCGACAAAACCTTCCGGTTGCATCATATACAACTTCTTCTTCCAGAAATCCATTTAGGAATGCAGTTTTGACATCCATTTGCCAAATTTCATAATCATAAAATGTGGCAATTGCTAACATGATTCGGACAGACTTAAGCATCGCTACGGGTGAGAAGGTCTCATCGTAGTCAATCCCTTGAACTTGTCGAAAACCTTTTGCAACAAGTCGAGCTTTATAGACAGTAACATTACCGTCAGCGTCAGTCTTCTTCTTGAAGATCCATTTATTCTCAATTGCTTGCCGATCAACGGGCAAGTCAACCAAAGTCCACACTTTGTTCTCATACATGGATCCCATCTCAGATTTCATGGCCTCAAGCCATTTTGCGGATCTGGGCTCACCATCGCTTCTTCATAGTTCGTAGGTTCGTCATGGTCTAGTAACATAACTTCCAGAACAGGATTACCGTACCACTCTGGTGCGGATCTTACTCTGGTTGACCTACGAGGTTCAGTAACAACTTGATCTAAAGTTTCATGATCATCATCATTAACTTCCTCACTAATTGGTGTAGGTGTCGCAGAAACCGTTTTCTGTGATGAACTACTTTCCAATAAGGGAGCAGGTACAGTTACCTCATCAAGTTCTACTTTCCTCCCACTCACTTCTTTCGAGAGAAACTCCTTCTCTAGAAAAACTCCGAATTTAGCAACAAAAGTCTTGCCTTCGGATCTGTGATAGAAGGTGTACCCAACAGTCTCCTTTGGGTATCCTATGAAGACACATTTCTCCGATTTGGGTTCGAGCTTATCAGGTTGAAGCTTTTTCACATAAGCATCGCAGCCCCAAACTTTCAGAAACGACAACTTTGGTTTCTTGCCAAACCATAGTTCATAAGGCGTCGTCTCAATGGATTTCGATGGTGCCCTATTTAACGTGAATGCGGCCGTCTCTAAAGCATAACCCCAAAACGATAGCGGTAAATCAGTAAGAGACATCATAGATCGCACCATATCTAGTAAAGTACGATTACGACG
The DNA here is from genome assembly GCF_003073215.2 of Triticum urartu. NCBI lineage: Eukaryota > Viridiplantae > Streptophyta > Magnoliopsida > Poales > Poaceae > Triticum > Triticum urartu. The sequence goes on along the minus strand of NC_053024.1, from coordinate 128,360,794 downwards.
TTCGGACACACCATTACGCTGTGGTGTTCCGGGTGGCGTGAGTTGTGAAACTATTCCGCATTGTTTCAAATCAGACCAAACTCGTAACTCAAATATTCTCCTCCACGATCAGATCGTAGAAACTTTATTTTCTTGTTACGATGATTTTCACTTCACTCTGAAATTCTTTGAACTTTTCAAATGTTTCAGACTTATGTTTCATTAAGTAGATATACCCATATCTGCTTAAATCATCTGTGAATGGTGAGAAAATAACGATATCCGCCACGAGCCTCAACATTCATCGGACCACATACATCTATATGTATGATTTCCAACAAATCTGTTGCTCTCTCCATAGTTCCGGAGAACGCGTTTTAGTCATTGTGCCCATGAGGCACGGTTCACAAGTACCAAGTGATTCATAATCAAGTGGTTCCAAAAGTCCATCAGTATGGAGTTTCTTCATGCGCTTTACACCGATATGACCTAAACGGCAGTGCCACAAATAAGTTGCACTATCATTATCAACTCTGCATCTTTTGGCTTCAATATTATGAATATGTGTATCACTACTATCGAGATTTCAACAAAAATAGACCACTCTTCAAGGGTGCATGACCATAAAAGATATTACTCATATAAAGAACAACCATTATTCTATTTAAATGAATAACCATCTCGCATCAAACAAGATCCAGATATATGTTCATGCTCAACGCTGGCACCGTGCCGACCGCGATCACATCGACTTTGAACATTTCCCACATGCATCGTCACCTCGTCCTTAGCCAATCTTCGCTTAATCCGTAGTCCCTGTTTCGAGTTGCAGATATTAGCAACAGAACCAGTATCAAATACCCAGGTGCTACGCGAGCATTAGTAAGGTACACATCAATAACATGTATATCACATATACCTTTGTTCACCTTGCCATCCTTCTTATCCGCCAAATACTTGGGGCAGTTCCGCTTCCAGTGACCAGTCTGCTTGCAGTAGAAGCACTCAGTCTCAGGCTTAGGTCCAGACTTGGGTTTCTTCTCCTGAGCAGCAACTTGCTTGATGTTCTTCTTGAAGTTCCCTTCTTCTTCCCTTTGCCCTTTTTCTTGAAACTGGTGGTCTTATTGACCATCAACACTTGATGCTCCTTCTTGATTTCTACCTCCGCTGCCTTTAGCATTGCGAAGAGCTCGGGAATTGTCTTATCCATCCCTTGCATATTATAGTTCATCACGAAGCTCTTGTAGCTTGGTGGCAGTGATTGGAGAATTCTGTCAATGACGCTATCATCCGGAAGATTAACTCCCAGTTGAATCAAGTGATTGCAGTACCCAGACATCTTGAGTATATGCTCACTGACAGAACTATTCTCCTCCATCTTGCAGCTGTAGAACTTATTGGAGACTTCATATCTCTCAATCCGGGCATTTGCTTGAAATATTAACTTCAACTCCTGGAACATCTCATATGCTCCATGACGTTCAAAACGTCGTTGAAGTCCGGTTCTAAGCCGTAAAGCATGGCACATTGAACTATCGAGTAGTCATCAGCTTTGCTCTGCCAGACGTTCTTAACGTCGTCAGTTGCATCTAGCAGCAGGCCTGGCACCCAGCGGTGCTTCCAGGACGTAATTCTTCTGTGGAGCAATGAGGATAATCCTCAAGTTACGGACCCAGTCCTTGTAATTGCTACCATCATCTTTCAACTTTGCTTTCTCAAGGAACGCATTAAAATTCAACGGAACAACAGCACGGGCCATCTATCTACAATCAACATAGACAAGCAAGATACTATCAGGTACTAAGTTCATGATAAATTTAAGTTCAATTAATCATATTACTTAAGAACTCCCACTTAGATAGACATCCCTCTAATCCTCTAAGTGATCACGTGATCCAAATCAACTAAACCATGTCCGATCATCACGTGAGATGGAGTAGTTTCAATGGTGAACATCACTATGTTGATCATATCTACTATATGATTCACGCTCGACCTTTCGGTCTCCGTGTTCCGAGGCCATATCTGTTATATGCTAGGCTCGTCAAGTTTAACCTGAGTATTCCGCGTGTGCAACTGTTTTGCACCCGTTGTATTTGAACGTAGAGCCTATCACACCCGATCATCATGTGGTGTCTCAGCACGAAGAACTTTCGCAACGGTGCATACTCAGGGAGAACACTTATACTTTGATAATTTAGTGAGGGATCATCTTATAATGCTACCGTCAATCAAAGCAAGATAAGATGCATAAAAGATAAACATCACATGCAATCAATATAAGTGATATGATATGGCCATCATCATCTTGTGCTTGTGATCTCCATCTCCGAAGCACCGTCATGATCACCATCGTCACCGGCGCGACACCTTGATCTCCATCGTAGCATCGTTGTCGTCTCGCCAATCTTATGCTTCCTACGACTATCGCTACCGCTTAGTGATAAAGTAAAGCATTACAGGGCGATTGCATTGCATACAATAAAGCGACAACCATATGGCTCCTGCCAGTTGCCGATAACTCGATTACAAAACATGATCATCTCATACAATAAAATTTAGCATCATGTCTTGACCATATCACATCACAACATGCCCTGCAAAAACAAGTTAGACGTCCTCTACTTTGTTGTTGCAAGTTTTACGTGGCTGCTACGGGCTTAGCAAGAACCGTTCTTACCTACGCATCAAAACCACAAACGATAGTTTGTCAAGTTGATGCTGTTTTAACCTTCGCAAGGACCGGGCATAGCCACACTCGGTTCAACTAAAGTTGGAGAAACTGACACCCGCTAGGCACCTGTGTGCAAAGCACGTCGGTAGAACCAGTCTCGCGTAAGTGTACGCGTAATGTCGGTCTGGGCCGCTTCATCCAACAATACCGCCGAACCAAAATATGACATGCTGGTAAGCAGTATGACTTATATCACCCACAACTCACTTGTATTCTACTCGTGCATATGACATATACGCATAAAACCAGGCTCTGATACCACTTTTGGGGAACGTAGTAATTTCAAAAAATTCCTACTCACACGCAAGATCATGGTGATGCATAGAAACGAGAGGGGAGAGTGTTGTCCACGTACCCTCGTAGACCGAAAACGGAAGCGTTAGCACAACGCGGTTGATGTAGTCGTACGTCTTCACGATCCGACCGATCAAGTACCGAACGCACGGCACCTCGAGTTCAGCACACGTTCAGTCCGATGACGTCCCTCGAACTCCGATCCAGCCGAGTGTTGAGGGAGAGTTTCATCAGCACGATGGCATGGTGACGATGATGATGTTCTACCGACGCAGGGCTTCGCCTAAGCACTGCTACAGTATTATCGAGGTGGACTATGATGGAGGGGGGCACCGCACACGGCTAAAAGATCAAATCAATTGTTGTCCGTATGGAGTGCCCCCCTGCCCCCGTATATAAAGGAGCAAGGGGGAAGGTGTGACCGTCCAGGAGGAGGCGCGCCAGGAGGAGTCCTACTCCCACCGGGAGTAGGACTCCCTCCCTTCCTTGTTGGATTAGGAGAAGGGGGGAAAGAGGAGGGAGAGAGGAAGGAAGGGGGGGGGGCGCTGCCCCCTCTCCTTGTCTTATTCAGACTAGGGGGGGAGGGGTGCGCGGCCCAGCCTGGCCGCCTCTCCTCTTCTCCACTAAGGCCCACTATGGCCCATTAATCCATCGGGGGGGTCCGGTAACCCCTCGATACTCCCGTACAATCCCGATTTCACCCGGAACACTTCCGATATCCAAATGTAGGCTTCCAATATATCAATATTCATGTCTCAACAATTTCGAGACTCCTCGTCATGTCCGTGATCACATCCGGGACTCCGAACAACCTTCAGTACATCAAAACATATAAACTCATAATAACTGTCATCGTAATGTTAAGCGTGCGGACCCTACGGGTTCGAGAACTATGTAGACATGACCGAGACACGTCCTCCGGTCAATAACCAATAGCGGAACCTGGATGCTCATATTGGCTCCCACATATTCTTGAAGATCTTTATCGGTCAGACCGCATAACAACATACGTTGTTCCCTTTGTCATCGGTATGTTACTTGCCCGAGATTCGATCGTCGATATCTCAATACCTAGTTCAATCTCGTCAGGCAAGTCTCTTTACTCGTTCTGTAATACATCATCCCGCAAGTAACTCATTAGTTGCAATGCTTGCAAGGCTTAAGTGATGTGTGCATTACCAAGAGGGCCCAGAGATACCTCTCCGACAATCGGAGTGACAAATCCTTATCTCGGAATACGCCAACCCAACAAGTACCTTTGGAGACACCTGTAGAGCACCTTTATAATCACCCAGTTACGTTGTGACGTTTGGTAGCACACAAACTGTTCCTCTGGTAAACGGGAGTTGCATAATCTCATAGTCATAGGAACATGTATAAGTCATGAACAAAGCAATAGCAACATACTAAACGATCGTGTGCTAAGCTAACGGAATGGGTCATGTCAATCACATCATTCTCCTAATGATGTGATCCCGTTAATCAAATGACAACTCATGTCTATGGCTAGGAAACATAACCATCTTTGATCAACGAGCTAGTCAAGTAGAGGCATACTAGTGACACTCTGTTTGTCTATGTATTCACACATGTATCATGTTTCCGGTTAATACAATTCTAGCATGAATAATAAACATTTATCATGATATAAGGAAATAAATAATAACTTTATTATTGCCTCTAGGGCATATTTCCTTCAACAATATCCATATATGTTGTTTTTATAAGAATGATCATGATGCCCTCATGTCCATATTTTATTTTAATCAGACACCTCTACTCTAAACATGTGGACATATTTTTCCATACCGGCTTTCGCTTGAGGACAAGCGATGTCTAAGCTTGGGGGAGTTGATACGTCAATTTTGCATAATGCTTCTATATCGATATTTATTGCATTATGGGTTGTTATTACACAATATGTCACAATACTTATGCCTATTCTCTCTTATTTTACAAGGTTTACATGAAGAGGGGGAATGCCAGCAGTTGGAATTCTGGGCTGGAAAAGGAGCAAATATTAGAGACCTATCATGCACAACTCCAAAAGTCCTGAAACTTCATGGGAGCAAGTTTTGGAATATATAAAAAATATTGGGCGAAAGAAGTACCAGAGGGGGCCACCCACCATCCACGAGGGTGGCGGCGCGCCCTACCCCCTGGGAGCGCCCCCTGCCTCGTGGGCCCCCTGGCAGCCCTCTGATGCCCATCTTTGGCTATATAGAGTATTTCGAGGAGAAAAAAATCGTAAGCAAGCTCACGGGACGGAACTCCGCCGCCACGAGGCGGAACCAATCTAGGGCTCTAGCAGAGTTGTTCTGCCAGGGAAACTTCCCTTCGGGAGGGGGAAATCATCACCAATGTCATCACCATCGATCCTCTCATCGTAGGGGGTCAATTCTCCATCAACATCTTCACCAGCACCATCTCATCTCAAACCCTAGTTCATCTCTTGTATCCAATCTTTGTCCCAAACCTCAGATTGGTACATGTGGGTTGCTAGTAGTGTTGATTACTCCTTGTAGTTGATGCTAGTTGGTTTATTTGGTGGAAGATCATATGTTCAGATCCTTTATGCATATTAATACCCCTCTGATTATGAACATGAATATGATTTGTGAGTAGTTACGTTTGTTCCTGAGGACATGGGAGAAGTCTTGCTATAAGTAGTCATGTGAATTTGGTATTCGTTCGATATTTTGATGAGATGTATGTTGTCTCTCCTCTAGTGGTGTATGTGAACGTCGACTACATGACACTTCACCATTGTTTGGGCCTAGAGGAAGGCATTGGGAAGTAATAAGTAGATGATGGGTTGCTAGAGTGACAGAAGCTTAAACCCTAGTTTATGCGTTGCTTCGTAAGGGGCTGATTTGGATCCATATGTTTCATGCTATGGTTAGGTTTACCTTAATACTTCTTTTGTAGTTGAGGATGCTTGCAATAGGGGTTAATCATAAGTGGGATGCTTGTCCAAGGAAGGACAGTACCCAAGCACCGGTTCACCCACATACAATTATCAAAGTACCGAACGTGAATCATATGAGCGTGATGAAAACTAGCTTGACGATAATTCCCATGTGTCCTCGGGAGCGCTTTCCTTCTATATAAGAGTTTGTCCAGGCTTGTCCTTTGCTACAAAAAGGATTGGGCCATCTTGCTGCACCTTGTTTACTTTATTACTTGTTACCCATTACAAATTACCTTATCACAAAACTATCTGTTATCCGATAATTTCAGTGCTTGCAGAGAATACCTTACTAAAAACCTTGTCATTTTTCTGCTCCTCGTTGGGTTCGACACTCTTACTTATCGAAAGGACTATGATAGATCCCCTATACTTGTGGGTCATCAGGTACCTTATATAGTGCCTCACCAAATCTGCCCGTTATGCTCAGAAAAACGCAACCAGAAACTTCTGGCCCCCAGAACCTCTGGAAAGCCAGGAACTTCCGGGCTCCCTTAGGCCAGATGTATGGAAACTTTCGGTCTAGCCCGGAACCTGCCCAGAACTTCCGGCCACCGGAACTTCCGGGCTGCCCGGAACTTCCGTCCTCACAGAAAACAACCAGCATACCGAAAGTAAAACATGCATAACTTTTTCATACGGACTCCGATTTTGATGATCTTGGGCTCATTTTGTAGCTATTGAAAAGCTCCAGGTCCTCACATAGATAACTAACCAATATCAAACAAAATGGATGATGGAGTCAATGCAAAGGTTTGAGCATAGAATTTGTGGAACCCTTTTTGGCTTGGGATTTTACTCTGGAATGTATGATAGGAGTGGAATTGTGTATAGAAGATGTTGACTTGAGAAAATCCATGAAGAACCCCTTTGATCCCCTATTAATAGTGTGGGATCCCTATAACTCAAGAAACATAAAATGGATACACTAGATATCTCCTAGAAATTCATTCTTGGGCATATACCTTTTTGGGATGGTCGTTGATCCATGCAACTACAACCAAAGGAACTAATACCTTTGAATAGAGAATTCCATTTGAGCTTAATGTTGAAATTTATTCTTGGCTCAAGATGGAAGCATAAGGTTGATCATATCATTTGATGAAGACTTGAAATAGCTCCCACATAAGCCATGCGGGGACAACTTAATTGTATCCCATCTTCATATGTCCATCATGTGATCATCCACAAGCTTCAAGCATGTAATACTTCAGGATGCTTATCTTGAACATGCCCTTGTTAAGTATGATCGCCATTACTTGATGTCATCCTCTCATGGATAATAGGAATCTTCATCTTGATGCAAGCCCATGAGAGTCACCTAACCCACATAGATATAGAAAACACATAGTATGGGTTAGTACACATAATGTAATTGACCATTACGTACCATACCACAAAAACCCATGTGGTACATTATTTGTGCTTGTGTGTTGAACATATTTGAATTCAATCTTCGATCTTCATCTAGGTCACATTTATCTTTGCTCCATGATTAATCTTGATGTCTTGAAGGACATATTGAACTCTTAAGAGGTACAATAAATTCTTCACTTGAATTACTTGCTTCAAGACATAATCATACATGACTCAACATATGAGAGCATCATGCTTCTAATCTTCAAGCCATATGGGAATTCTTCTCTTTAGTCATTCACTCGAGAACTTGATCCATCATGATTTAGTCATTGATCTCAATCTCGATGAATGTAGATGGCATTCATTTTGAATTCATTCAATCTTCTTATTGCATTACCCATGGAACAAACTTTCATATGTCTCTTGATGCCTTTGTTTCTTCATAGGAATTGTCATTCATTATCAAGTCACAATGCATATGTTTGTATTGATGGATTACATCCTTCAATTCATCCAATATTCCTCATGCATTGCCAATGGGACTTTCCTTCAAATGTATAACTCAATGCAAACACTAGTCCATTAGGATTGTCATCAATTACCAGAAACACACATGGGGACTACGTGCACTTTCAGGCGTCAGCGTCAGCGTCAGGCCACAGATCCTCGTGCGGCCGCGTACGCTTGGCGGGCTCGGCGCGCGCGCACAAGGCGCAGCACGCGCATCGTGGGACACGCGGGGCGGGCTCCCACGACCGGAAAAAAAGGTGGCGCGGCGCATGTCGTGCTCATCTTGAAACCAGGGGTCCCACAGTGGCTAGTCCACGGCGTACCTGCGGGCGGCAAGGAGCTCGCACGGGATCCTGGTGTTGGGAATCGTTGCACGGAAAATAATTTTTTTCTACACACACACAATGATCTATCCATGGAGATGCATAGCAACGAGGGGGAGATTATGTCTACATACCCTCGTAGACGGTAAGCGGAAGTGTTTCACAACGCGCTTGATGTAGTCGAACTTCTTTGCGCTTCAACCGATCAAGTACCTAATGCACGACACCTCCGTGTTCTGCACACGTTCAGCTCGGTGACGTCCCTCGCCTTCTTGATCCAGCAAGACGTCGAGGTAGTAGATGAGTTCCATCAGCATGACGGCGTGGTGACAGTGATGGTGAAGTGATCTCCGCAGGGCTTCGCCTAAGCACTATGAAAATATGACCGGGGGTGTAAACGGTGGAGGGGGCGCCGCACATGGCTAGGCAATTGTCTGCTGTGTGCTAGGCGCTCCCCTCCCACATATATATATATATATAGGTGGGAGGGAGGGAGAAGCAGCCAAAGGAGGCGCCCAAGTAGGAGGAATCCTACATGGGGTCCCTCCCAAGCCACGCCCCCTTCTTTCCTTATTTGGAGTGCGGGGAAAGGCAAGGGAGGGTGGCGCCCCTCCCTTTCCTTTCTCCCGTGAGAGGGAAAGGCAGGAGGGGCTAGCCCTCCCCCTTTTCCTTCCCTAGGGCTGTCCAAACAAGAGGAGGGGCGCACCAGCCCCCTAGTGGGCTGGTTTGTCCCTCCCTTTGGCCCATTAAGCCCATAACTTGCCGGCGGGGTGCCCGGAACCCCTTTTAGTGACCCGATTCCTTCCCGCTACGTCCCGAAACACTTCCGGTGTCCAAATACCATCGTCCTATATATCGATCTTTACCTCTCGACCATTTAGAGACTCCTCGTCTTGTCCGTGATCTCATCTGGGACTCCGAACAACATTCGGTCACCAAATCATATAACTCATATAACACTATATCGTCAATGAACGTTAAGCGTGTGGACCCTACGGGTTCGAGAACTATGTAGACATGACCGAGACACCTCTCCGGTCAATAACCAATAGCGGAACCTGGATGCCCATATTGGCTCCTACATATTCTATGAAGATTTTTATCGGTCGAACCATTATGACAACATACGTAATCCCCTTTGTCTATCGGTATATTACTTGCCCGAGATTCGATTGTCGGTATCTTCATACCTAGTTCAATATCGTTACCGACAAGTCTCTTTACTCGTTCCAAGATGACCGACCCCGTCGGTGGCGCGGCAAACTGCAGTGTGCGCGCCATTGCAGCGTTAGGGCAGTAGGAGGGCGACAGAGAAGTAGGCCGAGATGAGCAACACCGGAAACGACTCTAGTGTAGTAGGATGCGGGAAAGGAGATCAAGGGGAAGGGCGTCAGCGTCGAGAGGGGCGAATAGAAGGGCTTTGAGCAGAGGACAGAGGAGCTCGACATGGCGGCGTGAGTGTACTAGACTGTTGTTCAAGGAGAGATGAAGCTACGATCGTCAAAACCAAAAACTTACAACACGAATGTTGTGCGGGACTGCGAGATTAGGCTGTTGGTCAAAGGAAATTTAAAATGATCGATCGTGGGTGACGAATCTGATAAAATTCATCTAGAATAGCTCCAAACGGGAACACAAAATAAAGAACTTCCGGCCGACGAAACTACGAACCGATCGCCTGAATGGAATCGTAGCATCGAGGTGCATCTTTTTCGTGTAGAGCTTACCTCGAATCGAAGCACCGTTGTGTAGGTCAGAGGGACAAGGAAGAGAGGAGATTAGAGAGAAGCTTACTGGAGGTTGAAGCCTCGCATCCCTCCCGTCTCCACTCGTGTAAGGGCCCGCTCGCTTGCGATCAAACCTGGAACCACGTCGCTGCGAGCGAAAGGCTTTAGCCACCAGGCCAGGACCACTTCTACGAATAAAAACTTCAGTCCATTCATTTATTTGTCGACGTTAGTTCGGTTTTTCTTTTTCTTTTCTCCTCATCCTTTTTCAAATTCTATGAACTTTTTTCAAAATCAATGAATTCCTTTCAATTTTGATGAACTTTTTTTAATCCGATGAACTTTTTCCAAAATTGATGATTCTTTTTTCAAATTCAATGAACTTTTTTCAGATTTGGTGAACTTTATTCGAAATCGATGAACTATTTTCAAATATGATGAACTTTTTTTCAAATTTGATGAACTGTTTTAAAAAACGATGAACATTCTTTCAATATGATGAACTTTTTTAAAACATTGATGATTTTTTTTTCTCAAATTAGTAAACTTTATTCAATTTTCTTGAACCTTCTTTGTTTCACATGAACTTTTTCAAATCTGTGAATTTTTTCATTATTTGTGAACATTTATGAATACGTGAGCCTTTTCTTTTCTAAAAACACAAACTTTTCTTAATCTGTGAACTTTAATTTTTTTGGAACCGCGCAACCCATATTGTTCTTAATTACTGTCGAGGTAGTCCTGAACGCAAACACTAGGTCCCTCTAGTGGTTACCTGAGCGGGTTTAAAACCCAAAGCAATTTTTGTTCGCTGGCGTTACACGCTCGTGGGGCGGCCTAGCAAGAGGCTGTTGCGAGCGCCAGTTGGCTAGATTTTTTTTGAGGGTATAGCCAAACTTTTTTAATCAAAAACCACAGAAAAGTGGGATACGAGTCGGGGTATGAGGCTGGTCAAGCCATACATGACGCCCTGGAGCTAAGGTGAGAGCAAATTTTGCTAAACTATGTGCATCCCTATTGGTTGCACGACCCTCGAAAGAAAAAGTACAATTTAAAAGAGAGGCTCTAGCCTTGATTTCACTAATGATGGGGCCATAAATTCCTTGGTTTCTTCCGTGAATATCTCCAATGACTTGCTTCGAGTCCGAGGTGATCATAGCTTGATGCACGTTTAAATCTTGAGCCAAAGCAATGGTCTCTCTGCATGCGATCGCCTCCAAGGTGGCTGGGTCCGCCACTCCAACAATTACCAAAGCTGAGCTGCCCAGATAGACCCCGTTTCTGTCTCTGCATACCGCTGCCGCCGATCCTCCTCTTGATGCCCTGACTGCTGCATCAACTTGAATTTTTACAAAGTTCTCTGGTGGCGCTTTAGGTCTCCGAGGAGCACTTGTTGTCTGGACAGGCCCGTTTCTTTTAGGCTCCTTCTCCTTGATGACTGCCAGTTCGCCAATGAAGTGTTTTACAAAGGTGTATATTGCATGTGAAGTTGGGAAGATACCCTCATGGATTGCCTTACGTCTAGATGTCCAGATTGCCCAAAGTGACTGCAACTGTGACAAACTGATCGTGCGACAGAGTTTCAATAAGGCCAAACAACCAATTTCTTGCATTTGTCTCCGTACTGGCCACCAAAGAAGCACTTAAGTCCTCATCGACTAGTGCCCAAGTACATCTGGATACCGTGCAGTCAAGTAGAGAATGATGCCACGAATCAAGGGCACCACAAAATCCACATGAACTAGACGTGGCCATATGACGGTGCTGTCTGATATCCTCCGCGGGAAGTGATTGCCTTGCAAGTCGCCATAGGAACATTCTTAGTTTTCCCGGTACCTCTGTTTTCCATATTGCTTTCCATGATCCTTCCTCAATATTTGATCTTGATGCTGTGGTCGTTCCTTCCAACCAGGCCTCTCTTCTCTGCCTAGTTGCTACCGGCATGTTATAGGCCGACCTTACAGAAAAGTGGCCTTTCTTCTCAAACATCCAGCTCCAAGTATCTGGTGTGTTCATTGTGCATAGTGGGATACTCATAATGACTTGAACATCGAAAGGAAGAAACACCTCATCCAACAGCTGCTTGTTCCATGTGGCTGAGGTTGCATCAATGAGCTGTGAGACATGTGTCGGTGAATTCTGCACCCGGCACCCATATGGCCTCATCATTTCCTTTCTTGGTAGCCAATTGTCCTCCCAAATCAAGGTGTCCACCCCGTTACCTATTCGCTTGATGATGCCCTATTTTAGAACGTCCTTCCGTTCCATGATGGCTCTCTGGATCTGGCTAGGATGGCTACCCAATGTAGCATGCAGAATTGTGGTGTTTGGGTAGTAGATGCTCTTGAGCAAACGCGCACTCAAGGAATCAGGACACTGTAGCAGGCGCCAGACTTGTCTTGATAGCATAGCTAAGTTGAAGAGCTCGAAATCTTTAAAGCCCAAGCCTCCCATGCTTTTTGGTTGGGTCATCGCCTTCCAGGACACCCAGTGAGGCTTGTGTTGGTCATCCTTACTGCCCCACCAGAACTTTCTGATTAACATGTTCAAATGCTCGCACAGACCCCTAGATAGTTTGAAGCACGACATGGAATATACTGATATAGCGTGAGCAACAGATTTAACCAAAACTTCCTTCCCAGCTGTGGACAGAGTCCTCTCGATCTAGCCCTGAATTTTACTCCACAAACGATCTTTCGGAAATTTAAAAGAACCAACTGCTCCACAAATGATCCACTATGTGTGGAGGAACTATTGCCTCTCGATTGTAGCCCTATGATTGTGGAATAAAACTCTATTACCATCGCATAAAAAACTGCTCCACAAACGATCCAGTTGGCTAGATGGCGCTAAAGGCGCGGAGTAGAAGCTCCCGTGTCGCGTTCCTGTTGGCTATTTTTGTCAAAAGCGCCAGCGCGTCGAAGCGACCGGTCCAACGCTAGTACGGCCAGCCAGCTGGAAGCGTTTCCCAATAAGAAATACTCGGCGGAAGCAAATCGAGAGGCAATGGGCGCCGAACCGTGTTGGGCCTCGGTTTCGCGTACATGTTATATCGCTCCTCACCCAGTATATATATGTATATATCTTTCCTTGACTCCGTGGGTTCACCGTCACAATACACTTCTTCCCGTGAATTTACGCTTTCAGTTTTTTTCAACACGTCCATATTGTTTTCAAAATCTAAGGTGGTACTCAATCTATCCATATTTTTGTACGTTCATATTTTTAGTTTTTTGTACGTTCTTGTACTTAATTGGGCTGGGCCTTCTTCCCCTAAAAGCAATCACGACACGTTGCCTCACGAGAAACGAGTCTCGGTATCCTTCCTCTTCTTTCATCGATCCTACTTCCTCTCTATTATAAGCAGGTCCACCTCCATAAAAAACACAGGAGGTCGATCCGCTGCCGCAGCAGACATGGTCTCCTTCTTCTTCACCTTCCACACCTTCCCTAAACCCTTCCAATAAATACACTAATCCCGATCTCACGGGGCACTTCATCAAGGACAACTGGACAAGGGAGCCCTCCTTGGACGAACATCACCTCACGCACGTGCTTGCACAAACAAACAATTGATTTCAGCGGCCGATTGAACCTGACCTTGGGCGCCACCTGCGTCGACTGATCTGTTCGACGACCGGCCGGAGTTTTGCTTCATTGAGTTGCCGAGCGAAAGCATGGTGCCTGCACCTGCGCGTACGGCGTACAGGCGATGGACAACTCAGAGAGGACGAGGGCTAGGTGTTGTTCATGTGGGAGAGGGCCAACCATCGGCCCAATCTTGAGCACGATCTCTATGCTTTCATGACGTTCAGAGCCATACCTGACATGAAGTTGTTCGGTCTCACCCCGTACAACCTCGGGTAGCACCAGCAGGACCTAAGCGAGATCTGGCCAGCGGCGTTCTGTGCAGTTGCCAGGCGAGAGGGTTGGCTACCTCCCAAAGAGGCTACATGTGAAGTCCTTGAACAATGAGGATGCTGCCTTGCGTGGCCGATCTGAATCAGGGGACATGCGGGGCTCCATGGCATCATTGCTGGAAACAATAGCAACAACAGTACTCGCTTTAGGTACGTGCTCCTCTAATCAATAAATCCACAATTATGTATCGCACAATCTCATCGGTCAACGATGCTGCCAGCATGTCACCCAGGTTGTTGTTTTGGTGTACTACGGCCGGGGTGCCAGACTAAAGCTTTTCCCCATGAATAATCCGTGAAGCAATTATGTAAGCTAAAGATTCATAACTAACGTTTCTTTTGTTTCTTCAGTTCTCCAAGACAAGGCAATTAGGTCATCTGAAGAATCCTCGATCTAATTATTCAATTTATGAATCAACTATGCCTCCGTTCATGAATCATGAGTCAAGATAAGACTGATTTTGTTACGCCAGCCAGCTGTGGATTACTGTCATGTACACGTATTTGATCGTAGGATCACTGTACAACAGGCTTTGGAGCAGGTTCTGATTCATGCAGAGATCCCCAGCAACCTCCTATTTTCAGGATATTAGATGGATACAGAATCCAGTAACCCTTCAATAGATAAAGGAAGTCCCATTTTCTGTTGATAATTTGCACGACAAGGTTCTAGCTAATTTATGATTGTGCCGACAATCGACCACCAATGCCTGAAGATTTGAGGTGTGACTCAAATTTTGTGTTGTTAGAAATCAACAATGGAGATTTCAGTTTTATCATGTATATTCATGCGAATTTCTTATTTGACAGATCATAAAAATTTATTCTATAATCAGATCTTGGTATGTTTTCAGATATTTCAGAGAAGAAAGAAGTGTCTAGAGGTGTGGATGTTTGTCATATTTTTAGGGGGAATCAAGTCTACAGAATACACACTGATTTTAGGAATTTGAATGTTACCCATGGTAGATGTAGTTTATTAGCAAGTATCTTATGTTGATGGTGTGTAAGCATCTCAGCACCCCCCCCCCTCGCGCAAAAAAAGCATCTCAGCCTCCCAGTTGCCTATTTCGTTCCTAACAGAACCATCATGGCTGGGCTAAAATCTATACTGAACCTTCGCTACGTAGAAAGCTAGCCAAGAAGCATCATAACGACCCTCCTCAGCAAGCTTTAGATTTGGGTTGTGTCATCACCAAGTGACAAGATTAACAGATGTTGCTGTACTAATTTCCGTCGATTTATAATTGTTTACGGTCGCCGTTTATGGACGAAAATTACATTACATGTAGGCGGTTTTGTGCGAGATTAATATTTTTATAAAATGTAGCATTGTCCATCTATCTTCCTCATTCTACTCATGACACTTGATGTGGTTTTTTGCTAGGCTAAATGGCTTAATGAAATGAATTGATTAAGAGGTGGAGCATGTCTTGCGTTTTAATACCCGATCCATATTTCCGACCAATATTTTATAGCTGGCTACTTTCTAACTTTGCTCATATACACGCTAAATTATACATCATCTTATATTCCAATGAGAGGGATAATGAAAATATATAGAGGAATATAAATCTGCATACATTATTGACATCTTACAGTTTTATATTTGGGATCATGGCCATTTCAATATGATTTTTTGGTGATCTGCAATAGTTCTTTCTTGATGCAATGGGTGGTATATGGTTTTCCCATGGTTGCTATGTTAGTAAAAAATATGTAAGCTTATATTCATTTTGTTCTCTAAGGAGTATACTAGGACACTCATTTGAATAGGTACTATGCACGTGAGCTCTCAAAAAGCTCTATGAGCAAACTTAATATATCATCATATTGGTATGTGGATCGCATATAGGATTTGTAAATGTACATCTCAAATCTTTATTTATTGTAGTGAAAATGGATATGCTATTGTAGATTCTACTTGAGTCTTTGCATCTATAGTGCTATACTCATGTAAGTGATTTGCCTCTCCATAGCTTTTTAGGTCTTAGAGTTTCTCCTTCCGTTTCCAAAAATACATATTTTTTCAGTAAATCAATGTAAAAGAATATGTGTTTTGAACATTTACCTTTTGAATATTTAGAGTATGTCAATGCTTATTTTTTATCGTTTAGATATATCCCCGCATCAAAATTTACCTAATTCTATTGTTAGCTAACACGATTACTTAATCATACTTAGTTGGTTTTTATTTATTTATTTTCATAAGATTTTCAACTTCTGCATATCTTGAGAGTGCTGAATTCGATTTATCAAAAATAGATCCAATATTGAACTCAATGGAAAGAGGATAAGCGTCAGAACTGATGGGGTAATACTGAAAAAAAGTCCTGAATGACCTATGTGTGTGTGGGAGTAGAGGGTTATAAATCATGATTATTGAGTTATATGGCCATTTGTTCTTCCTGTTGCAATCGCACGGTCATATTTCCTAGTATATACCTAATATAAGGAAAAGAACAGCCACCCTCGTCTTGTTCACGACCCAACGCGCCGCCGCCAAGGGAACCCCTCGCGTTGCGATGTCGTCAACGGAGATGCGATTCTGCCGGGGATCAGGGGAAACAGTGGATTCGTTTCACGCCTCCCGCTACCCCAGCCCTTCCACGGAGGATCCGGCTTGCCTGCTCCCTCGCCGTGCTCCCACTCCATCCTACGCTTCCACGGAGGACCTAGGGGATCTCCATGATTCGCTGGAGGAGGTGGATGTAGTCGAACTCGACCCCCATGACCAGCCGGCGCGCATGGTCGCAGGTGCGTATGCTTTGCACACTCCTTCACTTTATGCACGCTCCATCGGGAAGGTTTTGGATGGATCTTGTTTGAGTTGATCAATTACTTTGATGTAATTGCGCATATTCAGATCCTGGTCAGATTGCCTGGCATGCCCTGGACCTCAAGTTCCCACGCGAGGAGAGCGAATCAGACTGGAGCGACTGGAAAGAGGGCGATGGCCGACTGATTGACGGGGAGGAGAAAGATTGCCCAGTTACCTATTTATACATCTAGATTCAATTTCCCCGAAATTTCAACTATGTTTAAGTTAACCCCCCGGAATTCTACACTAATTCTTCAGGGAATGAAGTAGTCGATAGCGATGATGATGATGATGACGACGACGACGACAACTGCAATGTTCAAGTCGTTTACGAGGACAAAAGCCCAAACACGAAGATAATCTGCCCAGGTATCTAATTATCTATTCAGTTGAAAACAAAACTCGTAACCACCCACAGATCATCTGCCGATCTATGACACAATGATTCTCCAGGAAAGCTCTATCCTGAGAGCGAAGCAGAGGAAATTGAGCTGGAATGGATTGAGAGCTACTGCAAGCAGATGGGAGAATACTCGAAACTGTTTGATGACATTCTGGCCGGGGGACCACGACCGATTTTTACTTACTTTGCCTCCTTTTCCTATGAAACTGCTCTCTCCCACAACATCTCTATGCTTCATGGATGGCGGGTACTGCTACCACAGTCTTTACAAGACCCATGATACTTCTACCAGCAAGTGCCACTCGTTCCTAGTAATCTGTCTTTGTGCTGTCTGCTTAACAACTCACTTTGGTTCCTAATGTATGTTTGCAGCTGCATCAACTCTTGGATATCGCACACCGCAACAGATGCTACAGTTCTTTTCGATGCGTTTATCAAGCTCTGGGCTCTCCTATCCCATTAGTGTGTATGGAATACTTGCTGTTTGCGACGACTTGGACCAGCGACGGAATTATCTCTTTAACTGTCCTAGAGATACTGCTGTAGAGATTGTGAATCAGGTAAATAAAGCTTGCTTTGTTTACAAAATTGCTGGACGCTGACCTATGATGTTCAACAGCTCAACTCTATGATATTTTATGTCAGTCATCTAAGTTGATTTGTTTTGGATCTATTTATTATTTGCCTGGGTCCATTAAATGATCTGTGAGATGAGCTGCATTTTTTGTAAAAGTAAATAATCAATAGCAAGCATTTGCGCTGTTAAGAAGCACTGCCATTTAACAGATCACATTAGTTTTTATATGATGTGCGTGCTAATACATGTACATACAAATCGTCATCTGGTCAATATACTTAAGTTTAGCACTTTGTCTATTTCTTTTCACAAGTCATGAGTTGACTGCTTGTGTGCATTAAGATGGTTATAACTTTAATCAGCAAGATACTAGGCGTCTGTGGTTACTGATTGTGATTTTCCCAGTCTTAAACTTTTGGGAACGAGACATGGTAATAATATGGTTATAACTTAAACCAGCAAGCTTTTTGTGTATGATAGCGAGGTACCCATTCTTTTGGGACTGAGAGAGGGGTTATAATGTGTGTGAATATTTTGTACCCATTAATCTTTAAGCTCCCGAGATGAATGGGGTCAAAGGGATAAAATGACATTAAAGTCACATGCTTGCTTCCTTTCACCCAATATTTGACTTAGACGAACACGCATGTCTTATATGAGTTTGTTCTGTTGGTACAGTACTAATGTATGTATTTGAAGGTTGATGTAGCTTGTTGGATTCTAATAAGATATCAAATTGCAGGAATCCTTTGACTTGCCTCTTTGTAGCCCGTGTCGAGGAATATATGTACTGGACGAGGCACTACTGATCTCTGGGTAAAGAAGGAAGGGAATGGATCAGCTGACAAGCATATACTTTCTGCATATGCTGAGATTGAAGTCCGTGCAAATTTTGATATTATGCTGGGTGGTCGGATTCCTGGTGTTGATTGCAACTTGGACCTGACATACATGATCATTGCACGAAGTATTGAGGCGGTAGTACAAGTCTATGCAGAGGTTGACCATCCTCATCACGTGAAGTTCACTGCTTTAAGCACTGGCTATGACGATGAGATTGTGCTGTTTGATGACAAGATATCTGGGAGTGTGAAACTGTTCCAACATATTGTCGCGGTTAAGAGAAATGAAAATTTGGATGTTCTTCTAAGAGTCGATGAATCGCTGTTTCAGTGGACTTTTCATGATGAGTATGTTGGACCCGTCAGTTCTCCCGATGATTCAATCCTTCAGTATGGCCAGTTTTTTGTGAGGGTGCTTTTTGCTCCAAAGAACTCTGCATGAAGCCCACCGCCGGCCTCCTGCAAACTGCGATTAAGTGAAGACTCAGTTCTTCAGCTTAGCCAGTTTCTTGTGAGGCTGCTCCAAAGAACTCCACATGAAGACCATCGCCGGCATCCTGACAAACTGCGGTTTAAGTGAAGGGCTGAAGGTGTCCTGTGCCTTCTACTTAGTATAGCATTATAGTCCAGTGTGTTAAGCTGAACCGCTGTAAACCCTCAACATGCTCAATGCGTGCATATTCTCTGCCTGCCTGCTATTGTGTTTTTGACTTGTATCATCCAGTGGTCGTGATGCTGTCGTTGAAACCTTGGCATGCACAATTTGCCAATTTGGTCAGCACAAAGTGCGTTTTGATGTTGGTATGAGACAGGCAAAGTGAAGGCTGAAGGTGTCCTATGCTGTTCTAGACTTCTACTACTTAGTACTCCCTCCGTCCTATAATATAAGAGCGTTTTTGACATTAGTGTAGTGTCAAGAACGCTTTTATATTATGGAACGGGGGGAGTAGTAGTTTTAACCGCTGTAAACGTGATCATGCTCTAAGTTCTGTGGATGCATATTCTTTGCTTGCTTGCTATTTTGTTTTTGACTTGTAATATGTAATATTTTCATTCTAATTTTGATACATCATCCGGTGATTGGTGATGCCGTCGTTGAAACTTAGGCATATGCACCACTCGCCAATTTGGTAAGCGCAAAGTGGGTTTTGACGTTGGTATGGGATAGGCAAGAACCCACTTTTGCCGACCTAATTTAGCATGTCAAACCGAGATTCCAAATTAGGATATCTTCAATGCCGTTCATCAAATCGGACAACCCAAACGTTTGCGGGCACGTCCGGACATGCAACCCTATGCAGCAAATGTCTGCTCTCTTTTTTAACAAGTTACTATAGGGTAAAACACCCCATGGCTCTTCATTTTATTGCAAACAATAAGCTACGATATGCACATGACCCAAGGCCAAAGAAACAGAAAAAGAAAATATTTACAGGCATTACATTCTGCTCTCTTTTTGCTTACCACTTCTGAAAGCAATTCAAGCTTGAAAGTTTTCGGATGTGCCCACCTGCTCGGCCCTGGACAGGACCTCCTCACAACGGCGCCAACGCCCAACGGGGCACATGGTCAGATGGTCTACTCGGCCATGCTGTATTGCGCACGGTTGCCCGATCTTTAGATCCCGCGATACCCAAAAGCCGGACAAATGTGGCAGAAAAGACAGCCGGCCACGACCTATGCCGACAAACGGCCTGGACCATTGCAGTTGCCGTTCGCCTTCACTGGAACCAGCCTCCTCTATTAGAGCATCTACAACCAGACATCTCTTACGTCCGGACGGGCCGGTCACGTTTTCTTAACCCAGATGAACGTCTCAAACGTCCGGGCTAACTGGCACCCTTCATATTTGGCCCAAATATGGGGCGAATATAGAGCGCCCGGGCGCGTCCGGACACGCCCGCCATGTCGGTCTCGGTCTGACGGCAGGGTCCCATGTGGAAACGCACAGAAACCCGTCGGTCTGACGGACGCCGCGTCCTTTGCCGCGATGTGAACGCGGTGTGGTGCTGCTCTGGCTCGCCGCCCAAAACCAAATCCAGCTATTTAAGCCGGCCGGCGTCCCACAACCCTAACCCATCCACCTCCCTCTCTCAGCGCCGCCAGTCCCCTCCCTCTCCTACTCCGGCGTTCTGCCCACGGTCCGACGCTCCGCCCACGCTTCGGCACTCCGTCATGGTCCGGAGCAAGATCACCTACTATGCCATGCTGACGCCGAAGCACCGCTACGAGATCCAGCAGGAGATCTGTGCGAGGCAAGCCGCGTGCGTCGCCCGCATTGCTGCCGTGCTACCTCCGGACTCGTGGGAGCCAGAGGAGGAGCAGCCGAGGAAGAGGAGGAGGAGGAGATGGCTCCGATGAAGATGGAGGAGCGGAGCAGCAGGAGCCGAAGCTGCCAGGCTTCAACATGGAGCAGGCGGAGGTGGAGTTCGCTGTCGCCCAGTCTGACAAGATGGCGGAGCAGTAGGCCATCCTAGAGTCCATCCATGATGAGGCCTATGTGAAGGCCAATCGGGCAGCAGACGGAGTCCGACGCGCTCTTCGCTGAACTCGGCATGGAGATAGAGGCGGAGGAGGCCAGAGTGGAGCAGCCGGAGGCGTGGAAGGAGCCGGAGCTGCAACTGCGGCCCATGCTGCCAGAGCCGGGCACGGAGATCGTCGACATCTCTGACCATGAGTAGCTATGTGATCGACGTAGTACGTAGATTTATTTTAGTTTGCATGTTTTTTGTATGAATTTAAAAATCTAGTATGAGATGTCTGCATGCAACTGTTGAAATTTGAGGCATGTTCGATAACAGTCTACGAACGCGTCCGAATGCATCCACGGATGTTTGAGAAACCAGATTTGTCAAGTCCAACTATAAATGCTGTTAGGCCTTCAGCAAAGGCGACCATTGCTACTGGCACACTGGTCAATAAACGCCCGTCCTCTACAGACGCACGGGAGCCTTTAGCAAAGACGACCATTGCTACTGGCACACTGGTCAATAAACACCCGGCCTCTACAGACGCACGGAAGCGACACTAGAAGGATAGTTCTGCATGGATGGCTCATGTTCGAGAATTGGTCAGGATGCGGCGTCCCATTTGAGGGTTAATTTTGGAGATGCCCTAATAAACTATGCTCCATAATTTTAAGGCTTTACAACCAATTCAGGTTTTTAATTTGGTATTGGATCATCCAATCCAATTTTGATCGGGTCAACACTTTATCAAAGAGCTTTGTAGTTCAATACACTATGCCCTCAAATTTTTTATGCCTCACAATCAACTGAGGCAGTATCAAAGCTAGCATCGGATTATGCCGTAAAAAGAAAGCTAACTTAAGTGATGCATTCTAGTGATTTTTTATATTTTATAAGAAAGAATTACAAAGGCTATTGTTGCTAGGCCTAGGGCTATAGCCCCAACTGCCCTAGGCCCGTCTTTGTCACTGCACTGAGGTTTTTAATTTAGAATTGGATCATTCGATTTTGAACGGGTCAACGATTTCTTAATGAGCTCTTTTAATCAATTAATTATGCTCGTTAGTTTTGGAGCTTTTTCATTCATTGAGATATTCAATTATGAATTTGGTTCATGATTTTGACAAAGTCAATAACTTTTTAAATTTAATCGGCAGCAATCGGCCTATAAAAACGTATGCATCATCTCACCACCTAGAAAAAAAATAACTCCAATATATGATATGTAGCATCAATAGAGTATACGCATCCACGGATGTAGAAAATTCCTCACATAAATATGTGTTCTTTAGCAGATAATATAGAATCACACCGCAAAAGGCCCACCAAAAGACTATTGTAAAATAAAAAGAATATACACTCCTCATCTCCCACACTCGCCAAACGAAGTACTCGTTCTAAAATATAAGGTGCATCTGTTTATTGTAAATCAAATTTGTTTAAGTTGACAAAGGTCAGAGCCCAAAATATCGACATCGGCAATACTAAAAATACAACATTAAAATTTATTTCATGGTGAATCTAATGATAGCGATTTGATATTATGAATATGGACATATTTCTCTACAAATTTGGTCAAACTTATTGAGGTTTGACATTTCTAAAGACTTATATTCTACATCTTTTATATTTTGACGCAAACAGAGTACTCCCTCCATCCATATATATAGGGTCTAATGAATTTTTCAAGACTGCCTTTGACTATTGATAAGATTAATAGTATATGAGTTGTATAATGTGAAAATTTTATCATTGGAAGCTACTTTCACGTAAGAATTTGACAGTATGCTTTGCGTGGTCTTATATTGTTACTCTAACATGTAATTAAAGTTAGCTTGAAAAACACATTAGGCCTTGTATATATGATATGGGGAGTAACTTTTTTATGAAAATTTAACAACACCAACGGAGGCGGCAAAAGCGCGTCAACCTGCAGTTCTACTTGAGAAAAGTCCATTTTAAACGCTGCTATTAATTATACCAGCAGCGCTTTTTCGGAACGCGCTACTATTAATTAGCTGTAGCGGTTTCCCCCCTCCCCGCGCTGCTATATCTTTCATCATTTTCCCTCGCTTTCTACCCCGTTTCAGTTTCAATAAACTGCAATTTCCAGATACTAGGTACTACTAGATATCAATTTCATAAAGCATTATAGGTATTGGGTAGTATTCCCTCCGTTCCAAATTACTCGTCGTGGTTTTAATTCAAATTTGAACTAAAACCACGACGAGGGTTAATTTGGAATAGAGGGATTACTAGATAACAATTTCATATATAGTCAACATGCATCCTCAAGCAGTACAAGGTGATATCGACGACGATCATCATATGTAGTTCTGGATGATATCGATGACGATCAATCATATGTAGTTCTACGATGATATCGACGACATCATATATTGTAGTTCTAGATGATATACGATGACGTCATCAATCCTCAGCCTGGCCGGTGGTTGTTCCTGATAGTAATTAGGAATGGCCTGTCCAACATGAGATTCTTGACAACGAGGAATCTCTTCCACCCAACCGAGGTTTAAGTGTGTGCGACGTCCGTGTCCATGCGGTAAGTACAGGTGGTTGATGACAGGAGCCCCTTGCGGTAAGGCCTAAGTCCCAACTGAGCTTTTCTTCATCAGGCTCGATAACTACAATCATAGATAGGCTTCTTTTGGCAATTTCTGAATAAGAAAAACATATTAATTAATAATAGCCTCGCACATACTTTTGCAAAATATATTTCTATTAAAGTATAGATTTCTACACTATCAAAAGACACAGTACTACACATTTGTACTAAGCATGAATTCTACTAATAAGTATATACGGATTATCTACACTATTAATAGTTTCCTTGGATTCTACACTAATAAGCTTGTTGATCGGACTCTACACTAAAGCATATCATCGACCTAGATTCCAACACAGCATATCATTGGACGTCTACACCTAAGCATATCATCGGATAATTTGCATTTGTAAGTATAACATACCATATCATGCCGATCGACCATGGGTAACTTGTCAGGCGGGTCACGAATGGCACCCCCGACAAAGTCATCACATGGCAGAATTAGGTCCCATAGGTTGCACACCTCCTCCTCGCTTAGCCTCCATTCTTGAGCTAAGAATGGCTTCCATGAAGTGGGTCCTCATCATCTTCATATCGAGTGGGTCCTCATCATCTTGATCATCTTCGTCATCTTCCACCAGGTTGATATAAATGACAGCCAGCTTGGGTCTTTCTGTTGGAGAACGTAGTAATTTCAAAAAAAATTCTTACGCACACGCAAGATCATGGTGATGCATAGCAACGAGAGGGGAGAGTGTTGTCCATGTACCCTCGTAGACCGAAAGCGGAAGCGTTAGCACAACGCGATTGATGTAGTCGTACGTCTTCATGATCCGACCGATCAAGTACCGAACGTACGGCACCTCCGAGTTCAGTACACGTTCAACCCGATGGCGTCCCTCGAACTTCGATCCAGCCGAGTGTTGAGGGAGAGTTTCGTCAGCACGACGGCATGGTGACGATGATGATGTTCTACTGACGCATGGATTCGCCTAAGTACCGCTAGAGTATTATCGAGGTGGATTATGGTGGAGGGGGGCACCGCACACGACTAAAAGATCAAACGATCAATTGTTGTCTCTAGGGTTCCCTCCTGCCCATGTATATAAAGGAGCAAGGGGGGTGCAGCCGGCCAGGAGAGAGGGCGCGCCAGGAGGAGTCTTTCCTAGTTGGATTAGGACTTGGGAGGGGGAAAGAGGAGGGAGAGAGGAAGGAAGGGGGGCGCCGCCCCCTCTCCTTGTCCTATTCGGACTAGGGGGGAGGGGCGCGCGACCCAGCCCTGGCCGCCTCTCCTCTTCTCCGTAAAGGCCCACTAAGGCCCATTAACCTCCCGGGGGGTTCCGGTAACCTCCTGGTACTCCGGTAAAATCCCGATTTCACCCGGAACACTTCCGATATCCAAACATAGGCTTCCAATATATCAATCTTCATGTCTCGACCATTTCGAGACTCCTCGTCATGTCCGTGATCACATCCGGGACTCCGAACAACCTTCGGTACATCAAAACATATAAACTCATAATATAACTGTCATCGAAACGTTAAGCGTGCGGACCCTACGGGTTCGAGAACTATGTAGACATGACCGAGACATATCTCCGGATCAATAACCAATAGCGGAACCTGGATGCTCATATTGGTTCCCACATATTCTATGAAGATCTTTATCGGTCAGACCGCATAACAACATACGTTGTTCCTGTTGGGGAAAGTTGCAGAAAACAAAAATTTCCTACGGTTTCACCAAGATCCATCTAGGAGTTCATCTAGCAACGAGTGATCGGATTGCATCTACATACCTTTGTAGATCACGCGCGGAAGCGTTCAAAGAACGGGGATGAGGAAGTTGTACTCGAGGTGATCCAAATCACCGGAGATCCTAGCGCCGAACGGACGGCACCTCCGTGTTCAACACACGTACGGTCAGCATGACGTCTCCTCCTTCTTGATCCAGCAAGGGGAAGGAGAGGTTGAGGAAGATGGCTCCAGCAGCAGCACGACGGCGTGGTGTGGTGGAGCTGCAGTACTCCGGCAGGGCTTCGCCAAGCTCTATGGAGGAGGAGGAGGTGTTGGAGAGGGAGAGGGAGGCACCAAAGGCGTAGGTTGAGGCCCTCCCTCCCCCCCCACTATATATAGGGGGCCTAGGGGGGGCGCCGGCCCTAGGAGATGCAATCTCCTAGGGGGGCGGCGGCCAAGGGGTGGGGGGCTTGCCCCCCAAGCAAGGGGGCGCCCCCCTTTAGGGTTTCCCCACCCTAGGCGCATGGGCCCTAGGGGAAGTGGCGCCCCAGCCCACTTTGGGCTGGATCCCTTCCCACTTCAGCCCATGGGGCCCTCCGGGATAGGTGGCCCCACCCGGTGGACCCCCGGGACCCTTCCGGTGGTCCCGGTACAATACCGGTGACCCCGAAACTTGTCCCGATGGCCGAAATAGCACTTCCTATATATAATTCTTTACCTCCGGACCATTCCGGAACTCCTCGTGATGTCCGGGATCTCATCCGGGACTCCGAACAATATTCGGGTTACTGCATATACATATCTTCACAACCCTAGCGTCACCGAACCTTAAGTGTGTAGACCCTACGGGTTCGGGAGACAAGCAGACATGACCGAGACGACTCTCCGGTCAATAACCAACAGCGGGATCTGGATACCCATGTTGGCTCCCACATGCTCCACGATGATCTCATCGGATGAACCACGATGTCGAGGATTCAATCAACCCCGTATGCAATTCCCTTTGTCAATCGATATGTTACTTGCCTGAGATTCGATCGTCGGTATCCCAATACCTCGTTCAATCTCGTTACCGGCAAGTCACTTTACTCGTACCGTAATGCATGATCCCGTGACCAGACACTTGGTCACTTTGAGCTCATTATGATGATGCATTACCGAGTGGGCCCAGTGATACCTCTCCGTCATACGGAGTGACAAATCCCAGTCTTGATCCGTGTCAACCCAACAGACACTTTCGGAGATACCCGTAGTATACCTTTATAGTCACCCAGTTACGTTGTGACGTTTGATACACCCAAAGCACTCCTACGGTATCCGGGAGTTACACGATCTCATGGTCAAAGGAAAAGATACTTGACATTGGAAAAGCTCTAGCAAACGAACTACACGATCTTTGTACTATGCTTAGGATTGGGTCTTGTCCATCACATCATTCTCCTAATGATGTGATCCCGTTATCAATGACATCCAATGTCCATAGCCAGGAAATCATGACTATCTGTTGATCAACGAGCTAGTCAACTAGAGGCTTACTAGGGACATATTATGGTCTATGTATTCACACGTGTATTACGATTTCCGGATAATACAGTTATAGCATGAATAAAGACAATTATCATGAACAAAGAAATATAATAATAATGCTTTTATTATTGCCTCTAGGGCATATTTCCAACATCTCCCACTTGCACTAGAGTCAATAATCTAGTTACATTGTGATGAATCGAACACCCATGGAATTCTGGTGTTGATCATGTTTTGCTCTAGGGAGAGGTTTAGTCAACGGATCTGCTACATTCAGGTCCGTATGTACTTTACAAATCTCTATGTCTCCATCTTGAACATTTTCACGAATGGAGTTGAAGCGACGCTTGATGTGCCTTGTCTTCTTGTGAAACCTGGGCTCCTTGGCAAGTGCAATAGCTCCAGTGTTGTCACAGAAGAGCTTGATCGGCCCCGACGCATTGGGTATGACTCCTAGGTCGGTGATGAACTCCTTCACCCAAATTGCTTCATGTGCTGCCTCCGAGGCTGCCATGTACTCCGCTTCACATGTAGATCCCGCCACGACGCTCTGCTTGCAACTGCACCAGCTTACTGCCCCACCATTCAAAATATACACGTATCCGGTTTGTGACTTAGAGTCATCCAGATCTGTGTCGAAGCTAGCGTCGACGTAACCTTTTACGACGAGCTCTTCGTCACCTCCATAAACGAGAAACATTTCCTTAGTCCTTTTCAGGTACTTCAGGATATTCTTGACCGCTGTCCAGTGTTCCTTGCCGGGATTACTTTGGTACCTTCCTACCAAACTTACGGCAAGGTTTACATCAGGTCTGGTACACAGCATGGCATACATAATAGAACCTATGGCTGAGGCATAGGGGATGACGCTCATCTCTTCTATATCTTCTGCCGTGGTCGGACATTGAGCTGAGCTCAATTTCACACCTTGCAACACAGGCAAGAACCCCTTCTTAGACTGATCCATATTGAACTTCTTCAATATCTTATCAAGGTATGTGCTTTGTGAAAGACCTATGAGGCGTCTTGATCTATCTCTGTAGATCTTGATGCCTAATATATAAGCAGCTTCTCCAAGGTCCTTCATTGAAAAACTCTTATTCAAGTAGGCCTTAATGCTGTCCAAAAGTCTATATCATTTCCCATCAAAAGTATGTCATCTACATATAATATGAGAAATGCTACAGAGCTCCCACTCACTTTCTTGTAAACGCAGGCTTCTCCATAAGTCTGCATAAACCCAAACGCTTTGATCATCTCATCAAAGCGAATGTTCCAACTCCGAGATGCTTGCACCAGCCCATAAATCGAGCGTTGGAGCTTGCACACCTTGTCAGCATTCTTAGGATCGACAAAACCTTCCGGCTGCATCATATACAATTCTTCCTTAAGGAAACCATTAAGGAATGCCGTTTTGACGTCCATTTGCCATATCTCATAATCATAGAATGCGGCAATTGCTAACATGATTCGGACGGACTTCAAGCTTCGCTACCGGTGAGAAAGTCTCATCGTAGTCAACCCCTTGAACTTGTCGATAACCCTTAGCGACAAGCCGAGCTTTATAGATGGTCACATTACCATCCGCGTCTGTCTTCTTCTTAAAGATCCATTTATTTTCTATGGCTCGCCGCTCAACGGGCAAGTCAGTCAAAGTCCATACTTCGTTTTCATACATGGATCCTATCTCGGATTTCATGGCTTCCAGCCATTTGTCGGAATCCGGGCCCGCCATCGCTTCTTCATAGTTCGAAGGTTCACCGTTGTCTAACAACATGATTTCCAAGACAGGGTTGCCGTACCACTCTGGTGCGGAACGTGTCCTTGTGGACCTACGAATTTCAGTAGGAGCTTGATCAGAAGTATCTTGATCATCATTATTAACTTCCTCTCTAGTCGGTGCAGGCACCTCAGAACATTTTCTTGAGTTGCGCCATTTTCCGGTTCAAGAGGTAATACTTCATCAAGTTCTACTTTCCTCCCACTTACTTCTTTCGAGAGAAACTCCTTCTCTAGAAAGGATCCATTCTTGGCAACAAAGATCTTGCCTTCGGATCTGAGGTAGAAGGTATACCCAATAGTTTCTTTAGGGTATCCTATGAAGACGCATTTTTCCGACTTGGGTTCGAGCTTTTCAGGTTGAAGTTTCTTGACATAAGCATCGCATCCCCAAACTTTTAGAAACGACAGCTTAGGTTTCTTCCCAAACCATAATTCATACGGTGTCGTCTCAACGGATTTCGACGGAGCCCTATTTAAAGTGAATGCGGCAGTCTCTAAAGCATAGCCCCAAAAAGATAGCGGTAAATCGGTAAGAGACATCATAGATCGCACCATATCTAATAGAGTGCGATTACGACGTTCGGACACACCATTACGCTGAGGTGTTCCAGGCGGCGTGAGTTGTGAAACTATTCCACATTTTCTTAAGTGTGTGCCAAATTCGTGACTCAAGTATTCTCCTCCACGATCTGATCGTAGGAACTTGATTTTCCTGTCACGTTGATTTTCAACCTCACTCTGAAATTCCTTGAACTTTTCAAAGGTCTCAGACTTGTGTTTCATTAAATAGATTATACCCATATCTACTCAAGTCATCAGTGAGGGTGAGAACATAACGATAGCCACCGCGAGCCTCAACACTCATTGGACCGCACACATCAGTATGTATGATTTCCAATAAGTTGGTTGCTCGCTCCATTGTTCCTGAGAACGGAGTCTTGGTCATTTACCCATGAGGCATGGTTCGCACGTGTCAAATGATTCGTAATCAAGAGACTCTAAAAGTCCATCTGCATGGAGCTTCTTCATGCGTTTGACACCTATGTGACCAAGGCGGCAGTGCCACAAGTATGTGGGACTATCATTATCAACCTTACATCTTTTGGTACTCACACTATGAATATGTGTAGCATTACGCTCGAGATTCATTAAGAATAAACCATTCACCATCGGAGCATGACCATAAAACATATCTCTCATATAAATAGAACAACCATTATTCTCGGATTTAAATGAGTAGCCATCTCGAATTAAACGAGATCCTGATACAATGTTCATGCTCAAAGCTGGCACTAAATAACAATTATTGAGGTTTAAAACTAATCCCGTAGGTAAATGTAGAGGTAGCGTGCCGACGGCGATCACATCGACCTTGGAACCATTCCCGACGCGCATCGTCACCTCGTCCTTCGCCAGTCTCCGCTTATTCCGCAGCTCCTGCTTTGAGTTACAAATGTGAGCAACTGCACCGGTATCAAATACCCAGGAGCTACTACGAGTACTGGTAAGGTACACATCAATTACATGTATATCACATATACCTTTCGTTTTGCCGGCCTTCTTGTCCGCTAAGTATTTGGGGCAGTTCCGCTTCCAGTGACCACTTTCCTTGCAATAAAAGCACTCAGTCTCGGGCTTGGGTCCATTCTTTGGCTTCTTCCCGGCAGCTTGCTTGCCGGGCGCGGCAACTCCCTTGCCGTCCTTCTTGAAGTTTCTTCTTACCCTTGCCTTTCTTGAACTTAGTGGTTTTATTCACCATCAACACTTGATGTTCCTTTTTGACTTCTACCTCTGCTGATTTCAGCATTGCAAATACTTCAGGAATGGTATTTTCCATCCCCTGCATATTGAAGTTCATCACAAAGCTCTTGTAGCTCGGTGGAAGCGACTGAAGGATTCTGTCAATGACCGCGTCATCCGGGAGATTAACTCCCAGCTGAGTCAAGCGGTTATGTAACCAGACATAGTGAGTATGTGCTCACTGACAGAACTATTTTCCTCCATCTTACAGCTGAAGAACTTATCGGAGACTTCATATCTCTCGACCCGGGCATGAGCTTGAAAAACCATTTTCAGCTCTTCGAACATCTCATATGCTCCGTGTCTCTCAAAACGCTTTTGGAGCCCCGGTTCTAAGCTGTAAAGCATGCCGCACTGAACGAGGAGTAATCATCAGCACGTGTCTGCCAAGCGTTCATAACGTCTTGGTTCTGTGGGACGGGTGCGTCACCTAGCGGTGCTTCTAGGACATAATCTTTCTTGGCAGCTATGAGGATGATCCTCAGGTTCCGGACCCAGTCCGTGTAGTTGCTGCCATCGTCTTTCAGCTTGGTTTTCTCTAGGAACGCGTTGAAGTTGAGGACTACGTTGGCCATTTGATCTACAAGACATATTGTAAATATTTTAGACTAAGTTCATGATAATTAAGTTCATCTAATCAAATTATTCAATGAACTCCCACTTAGATAGACATCCCTCCAGTCATCTAAGTATAACATGATCCGAGTTAACTAGGCCGTGTCCGATCATCACGTGAGACGGACTAGTCAACATCGGTGAACATCTTCATGTTGATCGTATCTTCTATACGACTCATGCTCGACCTTTCGGTCTTCTGTGTTCCGAGGCCATGTCTGTACATGCTAGGCTCGTCAAGTCAACCTAAGTGTTTGCATGTGTAAATCTGTCTTACACCCGTTGTATGTGAACGTTGGAATCTATCACACCCGATCATCACGTGGTGCTTCGAAACAACGAACTGTCGCAACGGCGCACAGTTAGGGGGAACACTTTCTTGAAATTATTATGAGGGATCATCTTATTTACTACCGTCGTTCTAAGTAAACAAGATGCAAAACATGATAAACATCACATGCAATCAAATAATAAACGTGACATGATATGGCCAATATCACATAGCTCCTTTGATCTCCATCTTGGGGCTCCATGATCATCTTGTCACCGGCTTGACACCATGATCTCCATCATCATGATCTCCATCATCGTGTCTCCATGAAGTTGCTCGCCAACTATTACTTCTACTACTATGGCTAACACGTTTAGCAATAAAGTAAAGTAATTTACATGGCGTTTCTCAATGACACGCAGGTCATACAAAAAATAAAGACAACTCCTATGGCTCCTGCCGGTTGTCATACTCATCGACATGCAAGTCGTGATTCCTATTACAATAGCATGAACATCTCATACATCACATATATATCATTCATCACAACTTTGGCCATATCACATCACAAAACACTTGCTGCAAAAACAAGTTAGACGTCCTCTAATTGTTGTTGCAAGTTTTACGTGGCTGCAATAGGGTTCTAGCAAGAACGTTTTCTTACCTACGTGAAAGCCACAACGTGATTTGTCAACTTCTATTTACCCTTCATAAGGACCCTTTTCATCGAATCCGCTCCAACTAAAGTGGGAGAGACAGACACCCGCCAGCCACCTTATGCAACTAGTGCATGTCAGTCGGTGGAACCGGTCTCACGTAAGCGTACGTGTAAGGTTGGTCCGGGCCGCTTCATCCCACAATACCGTTGAAGCAAGATAAGACTAGTAGCGGCAAGAAAGTTGACAACATCAACGCCCACAACAAATTGTGTTCTACTCGTGCAAGAGAACTACGCATAGACCTAGCTCATGATGCCACTGTTGGGGAACGTTGCAGAAAACAAAAATTTTCCTACGGTTTCACCAAGATCCATCTATGAGTTCATCTAGCAACGAGTGATCGGATGCATCTACATACCTTGTAGATCACACGCGGAAGCGTTCAAAGAACGGGGATGAGGAAGTCGTACTCGACGTGATCCAAATCACCGGAGATCCTAGCGCCGAACGGACGGCACCTCCGCGTTCAACACACGTACGGTCAGCGTGACGTCTCCTCCTTCTTGATCCAGCAAGGGGGAGGAGAGGTTGAGGAAGATGGCTCCAGCAGCAGCACGACGGCGTGGTGGTGATGGAGCTGCAGTACTCCGGCAGGGCTTCGCCAAGCTCTATGGAGGAGGAGGAGGTGTTGGAGAGGGAGGCACCAAGCGCAGGTCTGAGCCCTCCTCCCCCCCACTATATATAGGGGCCTAGGGGGCGGCGGCCAAGGGGTGGGGGGCTTGCCCCCCAAGCAAGGGGGCGCCCCCCTTTTAGGGTTTCCCCCACCCTAGGCGCATGGGCCCTAGGGGAAGTGGCGCCCCAGCCCACTTTGGGCTGGATCCCTTCCCACTTCAGCCCATGGGGCCCTCCAGGATAGGTGGCCCCACCCGGTGGACCCCCGGGACCCTTCTGATGGTCCCGGTACAATACCGGTGATTTCCGAAACTCTCCCGATGGCCGAAACTGCACTTCCTATATATAATTCTTTACCTCTGGACCATTCCGAAACTCCTCATGACGTCCGGGATCTCATTCGGGACTCCGAACAACTTTCTAATTACTGCATATTCATATCTCTACAACCCTAGCGTCACCGAACCTTAAGTGTGTAGACCCTACGGGTTCAGGAGACATGTAGACATGACCGAGACGGCTCTCCGGTCAATAACCAACAGCGGGATCTGGATACCCATGTTGGCTCCCACATGCTCCTCGATGATATCATCGGATGAACCATGATGTCGAGGATTCAATCAACCCCGTATACAATTCCCTTTGTCAATAGGTACGTTACTTGCCCGAGACTCGATCGTTGGTATCCCAATACCTCGTTCAATCTCATTACCGGCAAGTCACTTTACTCGTACCATAATGCATGATCCCGTGACAACACTTGGTCACTTTGAGCTCATTGTGATGATGCATTACCGAGTGGGCCCAGAGATACCTCTCCGTCATACGGAGTGACAAATCCCAGTCTTGATCCATGTCAACCCAACAGACATTTTCGGAGATACCCGTAGTATACCTTTATAGTCACCCAGTTACGTTGTGACGTTTGGTACACCCAAAGCACTCCTACGGTATCCGGGAGTTACACGATCTCATGGTCTAAGGAAAAGATACTTGACATTGGAAAAACTCTAGCAAACGAACTATACGATCTTGTGCTATGTTTAGGATCGGGTCTTGTCCATCACATCATTCTCCTAATGATGTGATCTCGTTATCAATGACATCCAATGTCCATAGTCAGGAAACCATGACTATCTATTGATCAACGAGCTAGTCAACTAGAGGCTTACTAGGGACATGTTGGTGTCTATGTATTCACACATGTATTACGATTTCCGGATAACACAATTATAGCATGAATAAAATACAATTATCATGAACAAGGAAATATAATAATAATCCTTTTATTATTGCCTCTAGGGCATATTTCCAACAGTTCCCTTTGTCATCGTATGTTACTTGCCCGAGATTCGATCGTCGGTATCTCAATACCTAGTTCAATCTCGTTACCGGCAAGTCTCTTTACTCGTTCCGTAATACATCATCCCGTAACTCATTAGTTGCAATGCTTGCAAGGCTTAAGTGATGTGCATTACCGAGAGGGCCCAGAGATACCTCTCCGACAATCGGAGTGACAAATCCTAATCTCGAAATACGCCAACCCAACAAGTACCTTCAGAGACACCTGTAGAGCACCTTTATAATCACCCAGTTACGTTGTGACGTTTGGTAGCACACAAAGTGTTCCTCCGGTAAACGGGAGTTGCATAATCTCATAGTCATAGGAACATGTATAAGTCATGAAGAAAGCAATAGCAACATACTAAACGATCGTGTGCTAAGCTAACGGAATGGGTCAAGTCAATCACATCATTCTCCTAATGATGTGATATCATTAATCAAATGACAACTCTTTGTCTATGGTTAGGAAACTTAACCATCTTGATCAACGAGCTAGTCAAGTAGAGGCATACTAGTGACATACTGTTTGTCTATGTATTCACACATGTATTATGTTTCCGGTTAATACAATTCTAGCATGAATAATAAACATTTATCATGATATAAGGAAATAAATAATAACTTTATTATTGCCTCTAGGGCATATTTCCTTCAGTCTCCCACTTGCACTAGAGTCAATAATCTAGATTACACAGTAATGATTCTAACACCCATGGAGCCTTGGTGCTGATCATGTTTTGCTCGTGGAAGAGGCTTAGTCAACGGGTCTGCAACATTCAGATCCTGTATGTATCTTGCAAATTTCTATGTCTCCCACCTGGACTAAATCCCGGATGGAATTGAAGCGTCTCTTGATGTGCTTGGTTCTCTTGTGAAATCTGGATTCCTTTGCCAAGGCAATTGCACCAGTATTGTCACAAAAGATTTTCATTGGACCCGATGCACTAGGTATGACACCTAGATCGGATATGAACTCCTTCATCCAGACTCCTTCATTTGCTGCTTCCGAAGCAGCTATGTACTCCGCTTCACACGTAGATCCCGCCACGACGCTTTGTTTAGAACTGCACCAACTTACAGCTCCACCGTTCAATGTAAAACGTATCCGGTTTGCGATTTAGAATCGTCCGGATCAGTGTCAAAGCTTGCATCAACGTAACCATTTACGATGAGCTCTTTGTCACCTCCATAAACGAGAAACATATCCTTAGTCCTTTTCAGGTATTTCAGGATGTTCTTGACCGCTGTCCAGTGATCCACTCCTGGATTACTTTGGTACCTCCCTGCTAGACTTATAGCAAGGCACACATCAGGTCTGGTACACAACATTGCATACATGATAGAGCCTATGGCTGAAGCATAGGGAACATCTTTCATTTTCTCTCTATCTTCTGCAGTGGTCGGGCATTGAGTCTTACTCAACTTCACACCTTGTAACACAGGCAAGAACCCTTTCTTTGCTTGATCCATTTTGAACTTCTTCAAAACTTTGTTAAGGTATGTGCTTTGTGAAAGTCCAATTAAGCGTCTTGATCTATCTCTATAGATCTTGATGCCCATATATAAGCAGCTTCACCGAGGTCTTTCATTGAAAAACTCTTATTCAAGTATCCCTTTATGCTATCCAGAAATTCTATATCATTTCCAATACAATATGTCATCCACATATAATATCAGAAATGCTACAGAGCTCCCACTCACTTTCTTGTAAATACAGGCTTCTCCAAAAGTCTGTACAAAACCAAATGCTTTGATCACACTATCAAAGCGTTTATTCCAACTCCGAGAGGCTTGCACCAGTCCATAAATGGATCGCTGGAGCTTGCACACTTTGTTAGCTCCCTTTGGATCGACAAAACCTTCTGGTTGCATCATATACAACTCTTCTTCCAGAAATCCATTCAGGAATGCAGTTTTGACATCCATTTGCCAAATTTCATAATCATAAAATGCGGCAATTGCTAACATGATTCGGACAGACTTAAGCATCGCTACGGGTGAGAAGGTCTCATCGTAGTCAATCCCTTGAACTTGTCGAAAACCTTTTGCAACAAGTCGAGCTTTATAGACAGTAACATTACGTCAGCGTCAGTCTTCTTCTTGAATATCCATTTATTCTCAATTGCTTGCCGATCAACGGGCAAGTCAACCAAAGTCCACACTTTGTTCTCATACATGGATCCCATCTCAGATTTCATGGCCTCAAGCCATTTTGCGGAATCTGGGCTCACCATCGCTTCTTCATAGTTCGTAGGTTCGTCATGGTCTAGTAACGTAACTTCCAAAATAGGATTACCGTACCACTCTGGTGCGGATCTTACTCTGGTTGACCTACGAGGTTCAGTAACAACTTGATCTAAAGTTTCATGATCATCATCATTAACCTCACTAATGGTGTAGGTGTCGCAGAAACCGGTTTCTGTGATGAACTACTTTCTAATAAGGGAGCAGGTACAGTTACCTCATCAAGTTCTACTTTCCTCCCACTCACTTCTTTCGAGAGAAACTCCTTCTCTAGAAAAACACCGAATTTAGCAACAAAAGTCTTGCCTTCGGATCTGTGATAGAAGGTGTACCCAACAGTCTCCTTTGGGTATCCTATGAAGACACATTTCTCCAATTTGGGTTTGAGCTTATCAGGTAGAAGCTTTTTCACATAAGCATCGCAGCCCCAAACTTTCAGAAACGACAACTTTGGTTTCTTGCCAAACCACAGTTCATAAGGCGTCATCTCAACGGATTTCGATGATGCCCTATTTAACGTGAATGCGGCCGTCTCTAAGCATAACCCCCAAAACGATAGCGGTAAATCAGTAAGAGACATCATAGATCGCACCATATCTAGTAAAGTACGATTACGACGTTCGGACACACCATTACGCTGTGGTGTTCCGGGTGGCGTGAGTTGCGAAACTATTCCGCATTGTTTCAAATGAAGACCAAACTCATACTCAAATATTCTCCTCCACGATCAGATCGTAGAAACTTTATTTTCTTGTTACGATGATTTTCAACTTCACTCTGAAATTCTTTGAACTTTTCAAATGTTTCAGACTTATGTTTCATTAAGTAGATATACCCATATCTGCTTAAATCATCTGTGAGGTGAGAAAATAACGATATCCGCCACGAGCCTCAACATTCATCGGACCACATACATCTATATGTATGATTTCCAACAAATCTGTTGCTCTCTCCATAGTACCGGAGAACGGCGTTTTAGTCATCTTGCCCATGAGGCACGGTTCACAAGTACCAAGTGATTCATAATCAAGTGTTCCAAAAGTCCATCAGTATGGAGTTTCTTCATGCGCTTTACACCGATATGACCTAAACGGCAGTGCCACAAATAAGTTGCACTATCATTATCAACTCTGCATCTTTTGGCTTCAACATTATGAATATGTGTATCACTACTATTCGAGATTCATCAAAAATAGACCACTCTTCAAGGGTGCATGACCATAAAAGATATTACTCATATAAATAGAACAACCATTATTCTCTGATTTAAATGAATAACCGTCTCGCATCAAACAAGATCCAGATATAATGTTCATGCTCAACGCTGGCACCAAATAACAATTATTTAGGTCTAATACTAATCCCGAAGGTAGATGTAGAGGTAGCGTGCCGACCGCGATCACATCGACTTTGGAACCATTTCCCACGCGCATCATCACCTCGTCCTTAGCCAATCTTTCGCTTAATCCGTAGCCCCTGTTTCGAGTTGCAAATA
The DNA here is from genome assembly GCF_003073215.2 of Triticum urartu. Taxonomy (NCBI): domain Eukaryota; kingdom Viridiplantae; phylum Streptophyta; class Magnoliopsida; order Poales; family Poaceae; genus Triticum; species Triticum urartu. The sequence continues at coordinate 128,323,154 of NC_053024.1, read as the reverse complement.
TTAGCAACAGAACCAGTATCAAATACCCAGGTGCTACTGCGAGCATTAGTAAGGTACACATCAATAACATGTATATCACATATACCTTTGTTCACCTTGCCATCCTTCTTATCCGCCAAATACTTGGGGCAGTTCCGCTTCCAGTGACCAGTCTGCTTGCAGTAGAAGCACTCAGTCTCAGGCTTAGGTCCAGACTTGGGTTTCTTCTCCTGAGCAACTTGCTTGCGTTCTTCTTGAAGTTCCCCTTCTTCTTCCCTTTGCCCTTTTTCTTGAAACTGGTGGTCTTATTGACCATCAACACTTGATGCTCCTTCTTGATTTCTACCTCCGCAGCTTTAGCATTGCGAAGAGCTCGGGAATTGTCTTTATCCATCCCTTGCATTATAGTTCATCACGAAGCTCTTGTAGCTTGGTGGCAGTGATTGGAGAATTCTGTCAATGACGCTATCATCCGGAAGATTAACTCCCAGTTGAATCAAGTGATTAGTACCCAGACATCTTGAGTATATGCTCACTGACAGAACTATTCTCCTCCATCTTGCAGCTGTAGAACTTATTGGAGACTTCATATCTCTCAATCCGGGCATTCTTTTGAAATATTAACTTCAACTCCTGGAACATCTCATATGCTCCATGACGTTCAAAACGTCGTTGAAGTCCCGGTTCTAAGCCGTAAAGCATGGCACACTGAACTATCGAGTAGTCATCAACACGTGACTGCCAGGCATTCACAATGTCTGCAGTTGCTGGCGCAGGTGGTACACCTAGCGGTGCTTCCAGGACGTAACTCTTCTGTGCAGCAATGAGGATAATCCTCAAGTTACGGACCCAGTCCGTGTAATTGCTACCATCATCTTTCAACTTTGCTTTCTCAAGGAACGCATTAAAATTCAACGGAACAACACGGGCCATCTATCTACAATCAACATAGACAAGCAAGATACTATCAGGTACTAAGTTCATGATAAATTTAAGTTCAATTAATCATATTACTTAAGAACTCCCACTTAGATAGACATCCCTCTAATCCTCTAAGTGATCACGTGATCCATATCAACTAAACCATGTCCGATCATCACGTGAGATGGAGTAGTTTCAATGGTGAACATCACTATGTTGATCATATCTACTATATGATTCACGCTCGACCTTTCGGTCTCGTGTTCCGAGGCCATATCTGTTATATGCTAGGCTCGTCAAGTTTAACCTGAGTATTCCGCGTGTGCAACTGTTTTGCACCCTGTTGTATTTGAACGTAGAGCCTATCACACCCGATCATCACGTGGTGTCTCAGCACGAAGAACTTTCGCAACGGTGCATACTCAGGGAGAACACTTATACTTTGATAATTTAGTGAGGATCATCTTATAATGCTACCGTCAATCAAAGCAAGATAAGATGCATAAAAGATAAACATCACATGCAATCAATATAAGTGATATGATATGGCCATCATCATCTTGTGCTTGTGATCTCCATCTCCGAAGCACCGTCATGATCACCATCGTCACCGGCGCGACACCTTGATCTCCATCGTAGCATCGTTGTCGTCTCGCCAATCTTATGCTTCTACGACTATCGCTACCGCTTAGTGATAAAGTAAAGCATTACAGGGCGATTGCATTGCATACAATAAAGCGACAACCATATGGCTCCTGCCAGTTGCCGATAACTTGGTTACAAAACATGATCATCTCATACAATAAAATTTAGCATCATGTCTTGACCATATTCACATCACTAACATGCCCTGCAAAAACAAGTTAGATGTCCTCTACTTTGTTGTTGCAAGTTTTACGTGGCTACTACTGGGCTTAGCAAGAGCCGTTCTTACCTACGCATGAAAACCACAACGATAGTTTGTCAAGTTGGTGCCATTTTAACCTTCGCAAGGACCGAGCGTAGCCACACTCGGTTCAACTAAGTTGGAGAAACTGACACCCACCAGCCACCTGTGTGCAAAGCACGTCGGTAGAACCAGTCTCGCGTAAGCATACGCGTAATGTCGTCCGGGCCGCTTCATCCAACAATACCGCCGAACCAAAGTATGACATGCTAGTAAGCAGTATGACTTATATCGCCACAACTCACTTGTGTTCTACTCGTGCATATGACATCTACGCATAAAACCTGGCTCTGATACCACTGTTGGGGAACGTAGTAATTTCAAAAAATATCTTACGCACACGCAAGATCATGGTGATGCATAGCAACGAGAGGCGAGAGTGTTGTCCACGTACCCTCGTAGACCGACAGTGGAAGCGTTTGCACAACGCGGTTGATGTAGTAGTACGTCTTCACGATCCGACCGATCAAGTACCGAACGTACGACACCTCCGAGTTCAGCACACGTTCAGTCCCGATGACATCCCTGAACTCCGATCCAGCCGAGTGCTGAGGGAGAGTTTCATTAGCACGACGGCGTGGTGACGATGATGATGTTCTACCGACACAGGGTTTCGCCTAAGCACCGCTACAGTATTATCGAGGTTATGCTGGAGGGGGGCACTGCACATAGCTAAAAGATCAAACATCAATTGTTGTGTCTCTAGGGTGCCCCCTGCCCCCGTATATAAAGGAGCAAGGGGGGTGCGGCCGGCCAGGAGAGGGGCACGCCAGGAGGAGTCCTACTCCCACCGGGAGTAGGACTCCCCCCTTTTCCTAGTTGGATTAGGACTTGGGAGGGGGAAAGAGGAGGGAGGAGGAAGGAAGGGGGGCGCCGCCCCCTCTCCTTGTCCTATTCGGACTAGGGGGAGGGGCGTGGCCCTGCCCTGGCCGCCTCTCCTCTCTTCCAAAGGCCACTAAGGCCCATTAACCTCCCCCCGGGGGGTTCCGGTAACCTCCCCGGTACTCCGGTAAAATCCCGATTTCACCCGGAACACTTCCGATATCCAAACATAGGCTTCCAATATATCAATCTTCATGTCTCGACCATTTCGAGACTCCTCCTCATGTCGTGATCACATCCGGGACTCCGAACAACCTTCGTACATCAAAACATATAAACTCATAATATAACTGTCATCGAAACGTTAAGCGTGCGGACCCTACGGGTTCGAGAACTATGTAGACATGACCGAGACACGTCTCCGGTCAATAACCAATAGCGGAACCTGGATGCTCATATTGGCTCCCACATATTCTACGAAGATCTTTATCGGTCAGACCGCATAACAACATACGTTGTTCCCTTTGTCATCGGTATGTTACTTGCCCGAGATTCGATCGTCGGTATCTCAATACCTAGTTCAATCTCGTTACGGGCAAGTCTCTTTACTCGTTCTGTAATACATCATCCCGCAACTAACTCATTAGTTGCAATGCTTGCAAGGCTTAAGTGATGTGCATTACCGAGAGGGCCAGAGATACCTCTCCGACAATCGGAGTGACAAATCCTAATCTCGAAATACGCCAACTCAACAAGTACCTTCGGAGACACCTATAGAGAACCTTTATAATCACCCAGTTACGTTGTGACGTTTGGTAGCACACAAAGTGTTCCTCCGGTAAACGGGAGTTGCATAATCTCATAGTCATAGGAACATGTATAAGTCATGAAGAAAGCAATAGCAACATACTAAACGATCGTGTGCTAAGCTAACGGAATGGGTCAAGTCAATCACATCATTCTCCTAATGAATGTGATCCATTAATCAAAATGACAACTCTTTGTCTATGGTTAGGAAACTTAAACCATCTTCTGATCAACTCGAGCTAGTCAAGTAGAGGCATACTAGTGACATACTGTTTTTTGTCTATGTATTCACACATTATTATGTTTCCGGTTAATACAATTCTAGCATGAATAATAAACATTTATCATGATATAAGGAAATAAATAATAACTTTATTATTGCCTCTAGGGCATATTTCCTTCACTTTCTGCTCTGAAGGAGAAGCTGATCAACTCACCACCAGTAAGACGCATGCGGGCGAGGAAACGGGCCTATCCATCTCCTCCAATCTACGACATACTGCGTCCTTTCTCGACCTCCATAGTGTACGGCCCCCAGGAGTCTCAAATGTCATAGTGTCTCCTGTCAGCTTGTTGAATTTCAACCTCACATTGCATGGGACGATCTGTGTAAAAAAAAGCAAAATGACACAATGCAGTAATGCCAACACTAAAAAAATAGTTGTTACATTTCATATAATTTCTTATCGCCGCATGACGAAAACTCGGCTGGAAGTAGATACCGAACAGCTTGCCAGTTGCAAGGCTGCTGGCGCACCTTGACTTGCACAGTCGACATGGTGGTGGTGGTGGTGACGCCATTTTCCTAAAGCAATATGAGCAAAGGATTAACGATCCACTTCACAGGAAATAAAAACAGTAGCATGTGATATTTTTGGTTCTTCTTCATTTATATTTTCATAACTTACTAACACCTTCTAGAATAGAACCAACAGCTAGCAGGCAAATGCCAAATCTTGCCTAATAAGATTTGGTTCTTCTTCCATGAGAAGCAATTTGATGGACAATTATAATCCTAAGATGTAGTAACATATAAGATGACAAGGTACCACCTACTAAAGCATTTCAGTGGCACCTATTGCCGAAAAAACTTTTCACAAATATCTACCAAATGAGGTGGTGGCACCTATTGCCTAAGATAATTGATTAAAAAACAAGTGGAAAATTTAACTAAATTGGCACCTACATTTTTCCAAAAAATAACTTATTACAGAAAAACAAAAGCATCTAGCTATCCATGTACAGAAAAAAATAACAATAAAATGGTGCATTTCTTTCCAAGCATCTAGCTAGGTGGTGCCAAATCTTCAGAGCTATCAACTAGCATACTAAATCAACTAAATCAAAATGTTCTATAAATCAACTAAATCAACTAGACTACTAAATCAACTAAATCAAAATGTTATAAATCAACTAAATCAACTAACCTACTAAATCAACTAAATCATATCAACTAAATCAAAATGTTGCATATGAACTAGCCTACTAAATCAAAATGTAGCAGGGAGGAGGGGTTGCGGATGGAGGAGGGAGGAGGGAGGAGGGAGAAGGAGGGGCGACTGGAGGAGGGAGGAGAGAGTAGGACGGAGGAGGAAGGCGAAGCGAGGAGGGGCCGGCCGGCGGCGAGTGGAGGGAGGACGGAGGAGGAGGGCGATACCGAATCCAGCGAGGAGGAGGGGTAGGCGCCGGTGGCCGTGATACGTCTCCAACGTATCTATAATTTTATTGTTCCATGCTATTATATTATCAATCTTGTATGTTTTATATGCTTATTTTATATGTTTTTTGGGACTAACCTATTAACCTAGGACCCAATGCCAGTTTATGTTTTTCCTTGTTTTTGAGTATCGCAGAAAAGGAAAACCAAACGGAGTCCAATTGACCTGAAATTTCACGGAGATCGTTTTTGGACCAGAAGAAGCCCACAGAGCACCGAAGATGGGCCAGAAGAGTTCCGAGGCACCCACGAGGGTGGGGGGCGCGCCCTCTACCTCGTGGCCGCCTTGGAGACCCCCCTGACTTGTTCCCGACGCCAAAACCTCTTATATATACAGAAACCCCCAGAACATAACCTAGATCGTGAGTTCCGCTGCCGCAAGCCTTTGTAGCCACCGAAAACCAATCTAGACCCGTTCCGGCACCCTGCCGGAGGGGGGAATCCCTCTCCGGTGGCCATCTTCATCATCCCGGCGCTCTCCATGACGAGGAGGGAGTAGTTCACCCTCGAGGCTGAGGGTATGTACCAGTAGCTATGTGTTTGATCTCTCTCTCTCTCTCGTGTTCTTGATTCAGCACGGTCTTGATGTATCGCGAGCTTTGCTATTATAGTTGGATCTTATGATGTTTCTCCCCATCTACTCTCTTGTAATGGATTGAGTTTTCCCTTTGAAGTTATCTTATCGGATTGAGTCTTTAAGGATTTGAGAACACTTGATGTATGTCTTGCATGTGCTTATCTGTGGTGACAATGGGATATTCACGTGATCTACTTGATGTATGTTTTGGTGATCAACTTGCGGGTTTCATAACATTGTGAACTTATGCATAGGGGTTGGCACACGTTTTCATCTTGACTCTCCGGTAGAAACTTTGGGGCACTCTTTGAAGTACTTTGTGTTGGTTTGAATAGATGAATTTGAGATTGTGTGATGCATATCGTATAATCATACCCACGGATACTTGAGGTGACATTGGAGTATCTAGGTGACATTAGGGTTTTGGTTGATATGCGTCTTAAGCTTTTATTCTAGTACGAACTCTTGAATAGATCGATCAGAAAGAATAACTTTGAGGTGATTTCGTACCCTACAATAATCTCTTCGTTTGTTCTTCGCTATTAGTGACTTTGGAGTGACTCTTTGTTGCATGTTGAGGGATAGTTATATGATCTAATTATGTTATTATTGTTGAGAGAACTTGCACTAGTGAAAGTATGAACCCTAGGCCTTATTTCGACACATTGCAATATCATTTGTGCTCACTTTTATCATTAGTTACCTTGCTGTTTTTATATTTTCAGATTACAAAAACCTATATCTATCATCCATATTGCACTTGTATCACCATGTCTTCATCGAACTAGTGCACCTATATAATTTACCATTGTATTGGGTGTGTTGGGGACACAAGAGACTCTTTGTTATTTGGTTGCAGGGTTATTTGACAGAGACCATCTTTAACCTACGCTTCCCACGGATTGATAAACCTTAGGTTATCCACTTGAGGGAAATTTGCTACTGTCCTAGAAACCTCTGCATTTGGAGGCCCAACAACGTCTACAAGAAACCTTTGCTTTTTCATTCGATTGAGATATTCAATTATGAATTTGGTTCATGATTTTGACAAAGTCAATAACTTTTTAAATTTAATCGGCAGCAATCGGCCTATAAAAACGCATGCATCATCTCACGACCTAGAAAAAAAATATCTCCAATATATGATATGTAGCATCAATAGAGTATACGCATCCACAGATGTAGAAAATTCCTCACATAAGTATGTGTTCTTTAGCAGATAATATAGAATCACACCGCAAAAGGCCCACCAAAAGACTATTGTAAAATAAAAAGAATATACACTCCTCATCTCCCACACTCGTCAAACCAAATACTCGTTCTAAAATATAAGGTGCATCTGGTTTATTGTAAATCAAATTTGTTTAAGTTGACAAAGGCCAGGGCCAAAAATATCGACATCGACAATACTAAAAATACAATATTAAAATTTATTCCATGGTGAATCTAATGATAGCAATTTGATATTATGAATATGGACATATTTCTCTACAAATTTGGTCAAACTTATTGAGATTTGACATTTCTAAATACTTATATTCTACATCTTATATATTTTGACGCAAACAGAGTACTCCCTCCATCCATATATATAGGGTCTAATGAATTTTTCGAGACTGCCTTTGACTATTGATAAGATTAATAGTATATTAGTTGTATAATGTGAAATTTTTATCATTGGAAGCTACTTTCATGTACGAATTTGACGGTATGCTTCGTGTAACTTGTGTGTCTTATATTATTACTCTAATATGTAGTTAAAGTTAGCCTTGAAAAACACATTAGGCCCTGTATATATGGATAGGGGGAGTAACTTTTTTATGAAAATTTAACAACAGCAACGGAGGCGGCAAAAGCGCGTCAACCTGCAGTTCTACTCGAGAAAAGTCCATTTTAAACCTTTAGCTTGTAAAGCTTAGTTAAATCAAACCCCCTAACTCTGAATCCCTGTCGTTGGCATCCTGAACTTATCAAGCCCAGTCTAAATCGAACCCTGGAGCTGTTTTGATCCCGGGATTTCATCTCTCGGATCACTTTTGATGGGCCGGCCAGCCTGCAAAATAGCCATTTTTTTACGAATCTGAAAATATGTGCATGATATTGAAAAATGTTCAGAAATTAAAAAAAATCTTAAATACGAAAAAAGTTCAGGATATCATTTTTTTCGCAAATCTGGAAATAAATTCGGAAATAAAAAATATTCTCAAAATTGGAAAATCTTTTGCAGTTTGGAAAAATGTTCGCAAATTTGAAAAGGTTTCTTGCATTTGAATTTTTTTGTGAACTCCAAAAGTGTTTTAAAATTAAAATCTGTTCATGGATTTGAAAAAAGATCAAGAACTCAAAAAAATAAAAAAAATAGTCCTGAACTCGAAAAATGTTCACAAATTTATAAAGTGTTCATGAATTTGAAAAAATGTTCATGAGTTTGAAAATCTATTGCAAATTTGAATAAATATCCACAAACTAGAAACATGTTTGCAAAGACAAAAAATACTTTTGAGTTTGAATTAGTTTTCATGATTTTAAAAAAACATTCACAAGTTTGAAAGACGTTCACGAATTTTTTTAAAAATATGAAGTTGAAAAATGTTCAACATATATTTAAGAGAATTGACCCTGTATTGTAAAATGCTCATTGTATATTCAAATACATCAAAGTAGTAACATTATGTTTAAAAAAATCTGGGAAATTAAAAAATAAATAAATAAGTAAATATATAAATGCCTAAGGAAATTGTAAATTAAAAATAAACAAAAAGGGATATAAAATGGTAATAGAAATTATAGAAACGGAAAATCAAAAGAGAAAAACAAGTCACTCGGCATGAGTACGAAAAAAAAAGAATTGCGGAAACCAGCTTAAGTTCGCTATGCAAGTTGGCATGAATACAAAAGAAAATCAGTTACTAGGCGGCCCGCACGAGACTAGAGGTGGAAAATAAATATGACAAGTGGGTCAAGTCAGTCGGTACAAGTAGCAAATTATCCCATTTTGGGATATATATTTTTTATGTGAAAAACAACTCCAGAGTTTGATTTAGACCAGCATTGATAAGTTTATGGTGCCAACAACCGGGATTCCGAGTTGAGGGTTCAATTTAGCTAAGCACTACAAGTTCAAGGTTTAAAATAAATTTTTTTCTGTTTTAATCTACACCTGCCGAATTGTGAGCGATCGCCCCGGCGTAGTGGCCGCAGATGCAGTCGCTGGGCCCACGTTAATTTCATCTTGATACTCAGAACCCTATCTCGTATTGGGCGCGTGACGTGCTATGGGTCTATGGCCCTGTTTGGATACTCTAACACAGTTAGAGTTAGAGTTATTTTCTAACCCACTCTAACCCAAATAAGTATCTCTCCACCGATAGTTGGGTTAGATGGAACTAACCCACTCTAACTCTTCATGTTTGGATACTTTTGAGTTATTTGAGCCTCCAATTAACCTAAACTAGTTCTAACCCCATGATCCAAACAAGACCTATATATAGCCACCATGATGATGGCCCTGCGAAAACTAGATTAAAAAAACTAGCTAGCTAGAAATCGAACCGATCGATGTCTTCGCCGGCTGCTCTGTCCGCAGATGAGATACCCATGGGTCTGGTGCGCCTCGGAAGGCAACGCCTGCAGTTCGACAACCACTTCTCCGTGACGTGCCGCCGGGACCGCTTCTGCCTGCGCTGCGTCGTGGCTTTCTGCTCCCACTGCTGCGGCAATCACCACTTCCACCCGGAGTGGCCGGACCTCCGGGTCCTCCCCATCGACCTTGACACCGAAGGCCGGCCCATATTCCCAACCCGGACGGCGGCGGCACCGGACGGGCACCCGATCCCGCCGGACATAGCCAAGTTCACGAGGGCGCAGGATTACACCTCGCCGTTGCTAAGGGACGCCTTCTGCATTCACTGTGCCAAGTCCTTCCGCGCCGACGTCTGCGCCCACCACGGCGACCACGCGCGCCTCCGGGACTGCGTGCTCCACATCGAGAAGCGCGGCTGGAGGACCTGCGTCAGGTGCGTCGGCGACGAGTGGTGGGTGCCGCACATCGGCTTAGCGCTCGGAGATCCGGTGCTCGTGGACGAGCAGGGGCGGTACGAGTTTCTCCCCGTGCTGACACGGGTGCGGCGTCCGTGCGTGGAGTGTGGCATCGGCGCCCATCGGATTCCACGGGAGTTCTTCCCGTTCTGCTCCGAGGCTTGCACCCGCAAACACATTCGCCGCATCGAAGAACGCCGGGAGGCCAGGCTCGCTGCTCGGCGCTTGGCCACCGTCAGGCCAGAGGAGTAGGTTTAATCGTTTCTACTACCTGTATCCAGGTTTATAAGTCACACATGAGTTTTAATATCTTTAATTTGACTAGCGACAAATGTTATAAAGTTAGTTGGTAGTCAAAATGAAATTTCCAAACATACTTCCGCCTAGATACGAGCGCCGGGACAAGAACCACAAAAAAGGCCACGCTCTCCCCTGCGCCGCGCGCCGCTCCGGCCGCGGCGGCCACCAGATCCGGCCATTATGGCCGCCAGCTCTTCCACCGGAAACCCTGCCCGCCTCGGCCGGTGCTCCCCGCAGCCCGCTGGGGACGCGCCTCGGACCGTTGGACCCTCGACCCCCCTCCTCCCCGTGGTCCGCAGCCTCGACGACTGCTGCGTCAGATCTGGCCTCGACGCCGTGAATGTTGCACCGGGACGGCCGCCCCAGGGCAGGTGCGTCGTTGGGACCGCCGGATCCTTGCGGTTCCCCTTGCGAGGGGGGGGGGGTGCGCCTTAAATCCCTGGTTGTCCGCCCCGACTCCCCTGCCCCCGTTTCCTCTTCGGGACAGGCAGGCGTGACGGGCGATGGATGGACGGAGGTCCGCTCCCGGAAGAAAGGGAGGCCCCGCTCACGCTCGTCGGATCAAAGGAAGCGCCCTCTGCGGCAGCGCTCGGACCGCCGCGGCTCATCCAATACGGGCGGAGGCAGGGAGGCCTTCTTAAGCCGTTTCAAAGGCAAATGCTTCCGCTGCCTCAGTGAGCTCCAACCGCCGGGTAGATTGTCGTGATCCCCTCCGCTGCATCATCTGCAAGCGCGCTGGGCATTTAACGGCAAGGATTGCCCGCAGAACCTCGGAACAGAGGGCCGGGTCTGTCTGCGACTTCTTCGTGAGATCCTGAAGTGCCCGCTGCCGCGCGCAGCCCCGGTCCAGAACACTCGCTCTCAGCTCTCGGACCTCCGGCGCGCCCCCCATCCATCCGACATGAACCGTCCCTGCTCTTGTGCGCATCCCGGCCCAGGCGGCCACGTGAGAGCACCGGGTGATCGTGGCCAGCACCGGCGCTGGAGCTCGAGGAGCGACGTCTCTGCGGCCAGCACCGCCGTCACCCTCCCGCTGCCGACCGCTCGCACTCCACCACCCCAGCGGCCGTCGGCAGGTGATCTTCGCTGCATGCTCTCCACCGGCCCGCATCAGCTGCGCGTCACGTGCCCAGCCAGCCTGAAGCCTTCCTCCTCTCACTTCGACCTCTCCCGCGCACCGGACAATGCCGCTGCGGCGCGCCGTCAGCAAGGTCGACGGCTGCAAGTACTTCATCAGGGCGTGGAATGAAGACGACCACACCGCAATCCTCAAGTTCAACCATCACGTGCGCGTGGTGATAGAAGACCTGCCGATGCAATTTTGGAACCTGCCGGGTGCCGAGGAGGCCCTCGGCGACATCGGCCGCGTCGACCGGCTGGGCCCGCCACACTCTCGAGAGGGGGCACACCAAAACCTTCGCGTGCTGGCTCTGGGTCTAGGATGTTGCCCACATCCCAACCAGGCGCGCCCTCTGGGTGCTCAAGCGCGGCGCCGGCCGCTCAGATGAGATCATCGGCATCGCCCCCGACGACTGCCGTGTTCCTCCGCCGCCTGGAGCACGCCGCTACGACATGCTGATCCACGTCGACCTGCTCGAGGACTGGTCGCCCCTTTCGCCGCGCTCCTCCCACTCAGGGCAGAGCGGCCTGCCTTCTTCGGATGACAGCGACGACCGCCCACTCTCCCGCGTCGAGCCGGGCACTAGGTCGCCCATGTGAGGTGACGCCAGGGCCCGGCGCGCAGCTCCGCGCGCGTGCCGGCCCGGCTGGCTGCGGCCCGTGCACGATCCTTGGGCTCGGCCTCCGACTCGATGACTAGCGCATACTGGTGAGGTGGGAGCGGAGGTTCCGAGAACTGTCCTGGAGGGATTGGCTAGCTTCGGGCTGGCCTGCCACGCAGGAGCGGCGGCTCAGATGGCGTCGTCAACAGCGCGTGCATCGCCAGCGCAGCCGCCACCCTGGTCGGTGAGCCGCCGAGCTCCGTGGGCCGCACAGGAGAGAGGGTTCGAGCTTCAACACCAACACTCTGCGGCCGCCACGCCGAGCCCAAGCCGCTTCGACCGGTGCAGGCCGCGACCGGCTGAAGCGAACCCGGTCTGCTGCAATTCTTTCCTTCCTGCTCCGACTCGGGTGCGCCCTCTCGCGCGCCACCCGCGCATGGACTGCATGCAGTTGGAGATGGAGAACGTGGAATGACAAGTCCTGCGCGCACCCCGCTGCTTTCAAGACGATGGGTCGCTCCCCTCCATCTCCGCCTGATGTAAGCCAGGGGAGCTCAGACGCCAGCCGATGCTGCCGTGCCTGCTGCCCCCCCCCGCCGCCCACGCCAGCTGCGTGCGCCAGCCAGGTTGGGCTTCCAGCTGGATGCGGTGACCCAGCAGGTGGGCGAGATGGTGATCGACAGCCGCAATGAGCAGGCGGCTCAGCTGTTCGAGGCAGTACCCGCACCCATTCTTCCGTGCCAGCCTCCACGCCCTCGCCACCCTGCTCCGCCAAAGTCTAGGGCTCTCTCGGCCCCCTCTCGCCAGAGCGCACGTCAGGCTGCGGCAGGCATCACCACCCCAGTGGCCCAGAGGGCGGTGCTGTGCCTCATCCAGGAGCTTGGCGAGCTTGGCCCAAAGGACAAGATGACATCAAAAGCGGCCGCCCAGATCATGAAGCGCTTCCAAGAGCCACTGTCGGAGGGCGACATCGCTGCCACTGCAAAGCTCACCAGCCTCGATCGAGGCGCTCTCAAGATCGCGTCGGGCATGGCAGGTCTGGCAGATGCTGAGGAGATTCTGCAAGTGTAGTAATGTTAGCATTATCAGATGTATCTAGGATCCGCCAGCGGCTGGTCTTCAACCGTCTTGAGCTAGGTTTAGTGTCAATGTTTAGTTCCTCGATGATGTGGTTAGCTGCGTGGCGACGGGGTTTTGGGCCTACTGGTGGCCGTCGCCGCCCCAGGCTGTATGTGATGGTGTTTTGTCCCTGCATTAGTAGTTTTTTCAGCTGGCGGAGCAACAACTGGTTTTTAGACGAATGGCAATACCATGAACTTCATGTCATGGAATGTTAGGGGACTAAACTGCCCTGTGAAGCGTACTGTGATCAACGGCGTGGCCACCGCGCATAGATTAGCAATGTTGTGTTTGCAGGAGACCAAGATAGAGGTGTGGTCGACGGCGATGGCCAGGGAGGTCGGTGGCTCCTCGCTGCAAGGCTGCGTCGTCCTCCCAGCTGTAGGTACTAGAGGGGGTGCGGCCATTTTCTGGGACAAAACGGTAGTCGACGTAGTTTCTCATAGCATAGGAAGGTTCTCCATTACGGCTAGGGTTCTTGAGCTCTACTCCGGGCTGCACTTCTGGATCACCATGGTTGTATGGGTCAGCAGATGACGCCCAGAAAGATAGCTTCCTGGCTGAAATCGCTGCGACAGCTCCATCTACGGGGAGCCATGGATGATCAATGGCGATTTAACATGATACCAGGCTGCTGACAAGAACAATGCCAATATAAACAGAAGAATGATTGGAAGTTTCAGGAAGGCCATTGATTCAATGGGGACTGAGGGAGATAAATGCAAAAACCGACGTTTCACTTGGAGCAACGAAAGAAGAAGTGCCAAAGCTTTGCAGCATCGACAAAGTGTTCTGCAATGAGCACTGGGAAGTAACTGCACCCTGATCACATCCTAGTGGCTGCCCTCTACATCTATTTTTCGGATCAATTGCCCGCTGTACCTGATAGCCGCAAGCAGCCATCTAGACAGGCACATTTCAGGTTTGAGAGTTTCTGGACGCTCTCCACCGCTTCCACAGTAAACTGTTCTGCGAGGGCAATGGCCAGTGCACCATGACTGCTCTTTTGTCAGGGTGAAGAAGAAGCTTGAGAGGACGCAGCGGAGCTGAAGATATGGAGCAAAAACCACTTTGGAGGGCACATGCAGTTTCACATAGCAAATGAAGTGCATCCGTCTCTCGACCTCTCTCGAACGCTGCGTGGACCCTGCGAAGAAAAGCGTCTCTCCTGCTGGACGAATCCCTGCGTAGTACCTCGCCGCTGAGAAGCGTTCCTAGTCGTGTGTACAATATATAGTGAGAGACACGGGGAGACTACGCAGTGTCTCATCTTGATCGCTCGCTGTGGGTATGCGCCTCCGTGACACTAAGTTTTTCCACGCTAAATGAGAGCACAGAAAAAACTACATTCTTCTCTATAGCAAGCGGCAGCACAGTGGCTTACGAACATGAGGAAAAAGAAAAAAAATGATTCATGATCACTTCCAAAGCAGTCTGGGCAAACAGGAATCACGCCAAGCAACCCTAAACTGGGACAGGATAAACGTCCCGAGGATCGACCCGCAGGGTTGGACGCGTCCCTTCTCGCACGTAGAAGTTTGGGCAGCGATAGTCGACTCCCTAGCGGATAAAGCCCCGGGTCCGGACGGTTTCAATGGCCATTTTTTTTAGATCTTGTTGGCATATAATCAAAGAGGACATCATGGCTGTTTTTCAAAAATTCTGATCACCTCTCAGGGCAAAACTTTGCAAGCCTCAACACTGCCCTCATTGTGCTCCTGCCCAAGAAAAACGGAGCTTCTGAAGTGGGACATTTCCGGCCGATCAGCCTCATACACTCAATCGCAAAACTAATCTCGAAGGTGCTCTCGACTAGGCTGTCCGGGGCCCTCAGTGCGATCATCTCCCCGGCACAGACGGCATTTCAAAAAAAGTGCATCCACGACAGCTTCCAATACGTTCAAAGTTTAGTAAGGATGCTGCACCGCATGAACAAGAAGGCTCTGTTTTTCAAACTGGACATAGCAAAGGCCTTCGTTCAGTCTCCTGGGAGTACATGTTCGAGTTGATGGAGCGGATGGGCTTCCCACCAAGATGGCGTGACTGGATCGCGCTGCTGCTATCTACGACATCGTCATCATGCATGCTCAACGGAGTCCCTGGACCGCAGATCTCCCACAGGTGCGGTTTCAGACAAGGCGATCCCCTCTCTCCGCCGCTCCTCATCATGGCAATCGACCCGTTGCACCACCTCCCCGCAGCCGCTGCAGCGGAGGGAGCAATGGCTCCGCTGCCAGGTCGGGGGATCAGCATGAGAGCCAGCCTATACGCGGATGATGCGGTGATCTTTGCAAATCCAGAGAAGGAAGAAGTGGAAATGCTGCTTTTTCTACTAAAAAAATTTGGCGACTGCACGGGGCTCAAACTGAACTAGGCTAAGTCTTTGGTGATTCCAATAAACTGCAATGACATTCAGCTGTCTGAGGTGCTTGCTAGTTTCGGAGGACAGCAAACCTCTTTTCCAACCACCTATCTTGGACTGCCCATTTCCACGAGAAAATTAAGGCTGGTGCACTTCCAATTCATAACCGACCGAATTCGATCTAGGCTGGCGGGATGGAAGGGCCGGCTCATGAGCATGGCTGGCAGGCGAGTCCTCGTGCGTGCGGTGCTAACTGCGCTGCCAGTGTTTGCCATGACCGTCCTCAAGGTCCCAAAGAAAATCCTAAGAGAAGTGGACAAGGCTCGCAGGCAGTTCCTCTGGGCGCAGGACGAGAAAATCACCGGGGCCAAATGCAAGGTGGCTTGGGATAAGGTATGCCGGCCGGTGGACAAGGGAGGGCTTGGCATCCTGGATCGCCACCGTTCGGCGCGGCCCTGCGGATGCGATGGCTCTGGCTTTCATGGCAGCAACAGCATAGCCCCTGGATGAGCTTTCCCGTCCCATGCGATCACGACGATCGTGTGCTCTTTGCATCGGCCACCTAAGTGCAGCTGGGAAACGGAAGAACAACCACTTTTTGGACAAGCTCTTGGTTGGGATCAATGCCTCTATGCAAGAGTTCCCAACTCTTTTCCAGCACTCGCGTGGCAAGGGCAGGACAGTTCAAGAGGCCCTGGCAAATGACAAATGGATTCAGACCTGCAGCACGACAATAGGGCCGAAATGGTGGTTCAGTACCTGCAGCTCTGGAGAAAGCTTCGCAGGGCCAACGTCGCACTAACAACGAAGGAAGACTCGATCACCTGGGTGGCAGGTGGTGGAAACTTCTATACTGCCAGTGCTGCTTACAAACTGCAGACAGGCGATGCCCCTAATCCCGGAATCAAGGCAGAAATCTGGAAGGCTTGGGCCCCTGGAACCGTTAAGATGTTTGCATGGCTTCTCCTCCAAGACAGACTCTGGTGCAACGATCGCCTGCAGCAGCGCGGGTGGCCAAACGGTTACTTATGTGCTCTCTATCTCAGAAATCTCGAATGTTCTACGCACCTATTCTGGGATTGCCCGCTCGCACGGTCGGTTTGGGAGGCGACATCCTCCTGGAATGGATGTGCAGCCCTGCAGCTTGCCAGAACAACGAGCCACTCATCACTAAGGCACTGGAAAAAAACAGTCCAACTAGCACCATCAAACTCCAGGAAAGGGCTCAAGACGATGATGATGCTGATAGCCTGGGAGATATGGAAGGAGAGAAATGCATGTGTTTTCAACAACAAACTCCCCCATGCTGAAGACGTGTCGTGCTGCACTCCATCAGGAACACGATCGAGCTATGGAGAATGGCGGGAGCAACATGCCTAGAGCCCCCCTTTAGGGAATATGTAGCGAGAGATTAGGCCGAGGGCTAAGCCGGTCACCCTGTAGTTTTCATTTTCATTTCTCAAACTGCATCCATGAACGTTGATCACCCCTGTTCTCCTGCTGCTTTCTTCTAAATAAATGAAGCCAGAAACCCCGGATCTTTCAAAAAAAAACATACTTCCTCCGTTTCTTTCTACTCTTTCAAGATTTATCTGGAGTCAAATTTCATAAGGCCCCGTGTCCTCCCGCGTCGCCTCCCCCGGCGGCGGCGTCCCCGAAGAGTGTGGCAGGCGCGCGCCTCGGCTAGCAGGGCTTCGGGTCTTCCCCCCCCTTTCCCATCGACTTCCGCCGCGCACCGGGTGCCGGCGTGTCTCCGGTGGCTCCACCCCCCTCCACGCGCGTGGCCATCGCCCGCCCCGTCCCACCGGGCTCCGGCTGCTCCTGGTCTTCGCCAACACGTCCTCCCCCCATCCATGCCAGATCCATGGTTACTAGTGACCAAGCCCTAACAAAACTAACTCGATTACATATGATAAATCTCATCCAATCCATCACCGTCCAGCAAAGCCTACGAAGAAATTACTCACTCCTTGCGGTGAGCATCATGGAATTGCTGAAGGAGGATGGTTGATGATGACGACTGTGTCGAATCCCCCTCTTCGGAGTCCAGAATGGACTCCAGATCAGCCCTCCCGATGAAGAACAAGAGGTGGCGGCGGCTCCGTATCATTAAACGCGATGATTCCTTCTCTCTGATTTTTTTCTTGGCAAATAGGTACTTATGGAGTTGGAGATAGGGTTGCGGGGCTGCCAGGGGCCCACAAGCCTGCCCGGCGCGCCCCCTAGACTTGTGGCACCCTGGGACCGCCCCCTCTGGTATTTCTCTTCGCCAGTATTTTTTATATATTCTGAAATAATTCACCGTAAATTTTCAGCTCAATCCGAGAATTTTTATTTCCTCACAAAAACAACATCATGTCAATTCTACTGAAAACAACATCAGTCCGAGTTAGTTCCATTCAAATCATGCAAATTAGAGTCCAAAACAAGAGCAAAAGTGTTTAAAAAGTAGATAGGTTTAGGACGTATCACTTCTACCCACTTAATAACATAATCAACAACAACTAGAATATGTGTATACCCATTAGATGAAGGAGAAGGTCCTACATAATCAAATCCCCAAACATCAAATGGTTCAATGACAAGTGAATACTTCATAGTAACTTCCTGACCTCTACCAATATTACCAATTATTTGACATTCATCATAAGATAAGACAAACTTACGTGCATCCTCGAAAAGAGTAGGCCAATAAAAATCAGATTGTAGTACCTTATGTGCAGTTCTATCTCCAGCATGGTGTCCTCCGTATGCCTCAGAATGACACTTCCATAGAATTTGTTCCTGTTCAAGCTTAGGTACACAACATCTAATAATACCATCTACTCTTTTATAAATATATGAGTCGTCCCAAAAGTAATGTCTTAAATCAAAAAATAATTTTTTCTTTTGTTGGTATGTGAAATTAGGTGGTATATATATTTAGCAACAATGTAATTAGCATAATCTGCATACCAAGGAGTAATACGAGAAGCATTTATAACATTTAATTGTTCATCAGGAAGACTATCATCAATAGGCAGTGGGTCATCAAGAGCATTTTTCATTTGAGACAAAATTATCAGCTATGGGGTTCTCAGCTCCTTTCTATCAATAATATGCAAGTCAAATTATTGTAGCAACAAAACCCACCTAATTAACATAGGTTTAGCATTTTTCTTTTCCATAAGATATTTAATAGCAGCATGATCCATGTGAACAGTTGCTTTAGAATTAATGATGTATGATCTGAATTTATCACATGCAAACACAACTGCTAGAAATTCTTTTTCACTACTATCACAATTTATTTGAGCATTGTCTAGAGTTTTAATGGATGACATTTAATTTCTTATCGACTCTTTGTCATAAAACAACACCAACTGCATAATCACTAGCATCACGCATAATTTTAAAAGGTAGGTTCCAATCAGGTAGTTGAACCATGGGTGAAGAGATTAAGGCTTTCTTAAGTATTTCAAATGCTTCTACACAATCATCATCAAAAATAAATGTAACATATTTTTGCAAAAGATTATTAAGAGGTCTAGAAATCTTAGAGAAGTCTTTGATAAACCTCCTATAGAAACCAGCATGACCAGGGAAACTTCTTATACCTTTAATATATTTAGGACATGTCATTTTCTCAATTGCATCAATGTTAGCTCTATCTACTTCAATACCTCGTTCAGAAATTTTATGCCCAAGTACTATACCTTCATTCACCATAAAGTGGCACTTCTCCCAATTCAAGACAAGATTAGTTTCTTTACATCTCTGCAAAACTCGATCAAGGTTGCTTAAACGATCATCAAAAGAAGTGTCGTAAACGAAAAAATCATCCATGAAAACCTCAACAATATTTTCACAAAAGTCAGAGAATATAGCAGTCATACATCTTTGAAATGTAGCAGGTGCATTGCATAAACCAAAAGGCACACGTCTATAAGCATAAGTTCCAAAAGGGCAAGTAAAAGTAGTTTTCTCTTGATCTTCTTTTGACACGGGTATTTGAGAGAGACCAGAATATCCATCAAGGAAACAAAAGTGTGTCTGCTTACACAATATTTCTAACATTTGATCAATAAAAGGCAAGGGGTAATGATCTTTTCTAGTAGCTTTATTTAATTTCCTGAAATCAATTACCATCCTATAACCAGTTACAATTCGTTGTGGGATGAGTTCATTTTTGTCATTACGAACAACAGTTATAGCTCCATTCTTAGGAGCACAATGAATATGAATTACCCATCTACTATCACCTCTGGGATAAATTATACCTGCTTCCAGAAGTTTTAACATTTCAGTTCTTACTAGATCCTTCATCTTAGGATTCAACCGTCGTTAATGATTGATGTCGCTTGAAGCTACGTCGGTATTTCCCCAAAGAGGAAGGGATGATGCAGCACAACGGCGGTAGTTATTTCCCTCAGATATGAAACCAAGGTTATCGAACTAGTAGGAGAACCAAGCAACACAACGTAAACAGCCCCTGCACACAAATAATAACACCTCGCAACCCGACGTGTTAAAGGGATTGTCAATCCCTTTTGGGGTACGGTGCCAGAAATTGCGTGTCGATGGGAGAAAGTTGTAATAAATTGGATAAATAGATCGCAAATAAAATAAAGTGCAGCAAAGTATTTTTGTATTTTTGGTTTAATAGATCTGAATAAAAAGTGCAAATAAAATAGATCGCAAAGCAAATTTATGAGAAAGAAGACCCGGGGGACGTAGATTTCACTAGTGGCTTCTCTTGAGAAAGATAGCAAACGGTGGGTAAACAAATTACTGTTGGGCAATTAATAGAACCTCGAATAATTATGACGATATCCAGGCAATGATCATTACATAGGCATCACGTCCAAGATTAGTAGACCGACTCCTGCCTGCATCTACTACTATTACTCCACACATCGACCGCTATCCAGCATGCATCTAGTGTATTAAGTTCATGGAAAAATGGAGTAATGCAATAAGAACGATGACATGATGTAAACAAGATCTATCTACGTAGAGATAGACCCCATCGTTTTATCCTTAGTAGCAATAATACATACGTGTCGTTTCCCTTTCTGTCACTGGATCAAGCACCGTAAGATCGAACCCACTACCGGGCACCTCTTCCCATTGCAAGATAAATAGATCAAGTTGGCCAAACAAAACCCAAATATCGGAGAAGAAATACGAGGCTATAAGAGATCAAAGAAACTCAAATAACTTTCATGGATATAAAAAGATATGACTGATCATAAACTCAAAGTTCATCAGATCTCAACAAACACCACAAAAAGAGTTACATCATATGGATCTCCAGGAGATCATTGTATTGAGAATTCAGCGAGAGAGAGGAAGCCATCTAGCTACTAACTACGGACCCGAGGGTTTACAAAGAACTACTCATGCATTATCGGAGAGGCACCAATGGAGGTGGTGAACCCCATCCGAGATGGTGTCTAGATTGGATCTGGTGGTTCTGGACTCTGCGGCGGCTGGATGAATATTTTGTCGACTCCCCTAGGGCTCTGGGATTTTTGGGGTATTTATAGAGAAAAGAGGCGGTCCGGGGGCACCCGAGGTGGGCACAACCCACCAGGGCGCGCCTGGGCCTCCCGGCGCACCCTGGTGGGTTGTCCCCTCCTCAGGACTCCCCCTAGGTGCAACCATGGCCCAATATCTTCCTTCTGGTCCATAAAAAATCTCCATGAAGTTTCATGACATTTGGACTCCGTTTGATATCGATTTCCCGCGATGTAAAAACATACAAAAAACAACAACTGGCACTTGGCACTATGTCAATAGGTTAGTACCAAAAATGATATAAAATGACTATAAAATGATTATAAAACATCCAAGATTGATAATAAAACAACATGGAACAATCAAAAATTATAGATACGTTGGAGACGTATCAGCATCCCCAATCTTAACTCCTACTCGTCCTCGAGTAGGTAAGTGATAAAAATAGAATTTTTGATGTGGAGTGATGTTTATCATGTCATATCATATTATTTTATTTATAGCATGGACATTTGGACTTTTATGTGATTCAAAGCAATAGTCTAGTTTTGACATAATAATTTAGATACTCAAGCATATCAACAAGCAACCATGTCTTTCAAAATATGAATGCTAAAATAAGTTATCCCTAGCCCATCATGCTCAAACATTGATCCATTCATGAAACACACTCGCATATTAGCTACACCCAATACTCAAGTATGATCATATTGCCTCTTAGTTGGTGCTTTTATAAGAGAAGATGGAGACTCAAATTCAAAAAAAATTACATAAAGTAAAAGAAAGGCCCTTCGTAGAGGGAAGTAGGGATTTGTAGAGGTGCCAGAGCTCAAAGCAAAAAATAAGAGATAAAAACATTTTGGGAGGTGTATCCATCCCACCAACGAAAACCACTTAGAGTTCCGAACACTTTCCATGCTAGATATGCCATAGGCGGTTCCCAAATAGAAAATAAAGTTTATTCCTTTTTCCACCATACTTTCACTTTCCATGGCTAGCCGTATCAACGGTTGCCCTCCATACCAACACTTTCCAAGGAATTTATTATTTGACAACATAAAGTAAATTCATTTTGGAATTTTGGGATTGGGCATCCCTAAAACCTTTGCCTTACTCTCATGCAATGACAAGTGAATAAACACTCATCGTGAGAATAACACATCTAGTATGGAAAATATTAGCCACCCGTTACCGTTCCGCGAGCGAAACAAATACACAAAAGAGAAGTTTATTTTGAAAATTAGAGATGGCACATGCAAATTTGCTTAGAACGGCAAAAGAATACCGCATATAGGTAGATATAGTGGACTCATGTGGCAAAACTGGTTTAAAGGATTTTGGATGCACAAGTAGAGATCATACTTGGTGCAAAGTGAAGGCTAGCAAAAGATTGGGAAGGGACTAACCAAGAAACGGATAATATCATAAGCAAGCATTAAGCATAATTAACACCGAATAATGCACCACAAGTAGGATATAATTTCATTGCATGACTATTGACTTTTGTGCTTGCATAGGGAATCACAAACCTTAACACCAATATTCTTACTAAAGCATAATTACCCATAAACACAACTCACATATCACATCATCATATTTCAAAACTATTACTAAGAATCAAGTTTATTTTGTCCAATGATCTTCATGAATTTTTTTATTTTACTTTATCCTTCTTGGATATCTATCACTTTGGGACTAATTTTCATGTGTTGCTTTTCATAAGCTCAAACAAATATAAGTGAAGATCATGAGCATACAATTTTTTATTTCTCCAAAAATAATTTAAGTGAAGCAAGAGAGAATTTCTTTAAAATTTTACTAACTCTCAAATAAATCTAAGTGAAGCAAGAGAGTATTTCTTCAAAAATACTAAGCACACCATGCTCAAAAAGATATAAGTGAAGCACTAGAGCAAGTCCTAGCTCATAAAAGATTTAAGTGAAGTACAGAGAGCAATTCTAACAAGTCATGAAATAATTTTGACTCTCTCAAATAGGTGTGTACAACAAGGATTGATGACTTAAAACACAAAATAAAACAAGAAAAGACTCATATCATACAAGACGCTCCAAGCAAAACACATGAAGATCATTAGAAGAAAAATATAGCTTCGAGTAAAATACTGATGATCGTTAGAAGAAAGAGGGGATGCCACTCGGGGGCATCCCCAAGCTTAGTTGGTTGCTCATTTTTGGATAATAGCTTGGGATGTCGGGGCATC
Organism: Triticum urartu; assembly: GCF_003073215.2. Taxonomy (NCBI): domain Eukaryota; kingdom Viridiplantae; phylum Streptophyta; class Magnoliopsida; order Poales; family Poaceae; genus Triticum; species Triticum urartu. The sequence continues at coordinate 128,300,125 of NC_053024.1, read as the reverse complement.
CCCAAGCTTAGGCTCTTCTATCCTTCCTTCATACATCATAAGATAACCCAAAACATGAAAACTTCAATCACACGAAACTCAACAAAACCTTCGTGAGATCCGTTAGTATAAGAAAGAAAACCACTACTATAAGTATTGTATCAAACCAATTCATATTTTGTTTTTGCATTATATCTACTGTATTCCAACTTTTCAATGGCAAAAAATCATCAAAGAAAACCATAGAGCCATCAAAATAAGCACACAACACAAAGAAAACAGAATCTGTCAAAACAGAATAGTCTGTAGCAATCTGACTATTTCGAATACTTCTGTAAATACAAAAATTCTAAAACATTAGGAAGACCAGATTAATTTGTATATTAATCTTCTTCAAAAATAATTGGCATTTTATCACGTTCTGGTGATTTTTAAAAATTGTTTTCGTGAGCCCATAAGTTTGTGTTTTTCAGCAAGATCAAACAACTATCACCCAAGAAGATCCTACAGGCTTTACTTGGCACAAACACTAATTAAAACACAAAAAACACAACCATAACAGCAGCATAATTGTGCAAACACTCAAGAACAGAAAGCAAAAAAGAAAAAATAAATTTTATTCATTGGGTTGCCTCCCAATAAGAGCTATAGTTTTACGCCCTTAGCTAGGCATAAAGCAAGGATCTAAGTTTTGTCATCTTTGGTTCGAGATCCATAAGATGCCCTCATGATTGATTCATAAGGTGGCCTGATTTTTGCTCTAGGAAAGTGTTCCATACCCTTCCTCAAAGGAAATTGGAACTTAATATTGCCTTCTTTTATATCAATCACGACACCAATAGTGCGTAAAAATGGTCTACCAAGAATAATTGGAGAAGGCGGATTGCAATCAATATCAAGAACAATAAAATATATGGCACATAATTCCTATTTGCAAGAATTAGAACATCATTAATTCTTCCCATAGGCTTTTTAATAGTAGAGTCCGCCAAGTGCAAATTCAAGGAACATTCTTCAAGATTAGTAAGACCAAGCACATCACATAAAGATTTTAGAATGGTAGAAACATTATACGTCTCCGTCGTGTCTACTTTTCCAAACACTTTTGCCCTTGTTTTGGACTCTAACTTGCATGATTTGAATGGAACTAACCCGGACTGATGCTATTTTCAGCAGAATTGCCATGGTGTTATTTATGTGCAGAAACAAAAGTTCTCGGATGACCTGAAACTTCATGGAGAATTATTTTGGAATATATAAAAAATACTGGAAGAAGAATCCACGTCAAGGGGGCCTCCACCTGTCCACGAGGGTGGGAGGTGCGCCCCCTGCCTCGTGGGCCCCCTGACGCTACACCGACCTCAACTCCAACTCCATATATTCGTGTTCGGGGAGAAAAAAAATTAGAGAGAAGGATTCATCACGTTTTACGATACGGAGCCGCCGCCAAGCCCTAAAACCTCTCAGGAGGGCTGATCTGGAGTCCGTTCGGGGCTCCGGGGAGGGGAATCCGTCGCCATCGTCATCATCAACCATCCTCCATCACCAATTTCATAATGCTCACCGCCGTGCGTGAGTAATACCATCGTAGGCTTGCTGGACGGTGATGGGTTGGATGAGATTTATCATGTAATCGAGTTAGTTTGTTAGGGTTTGATCCCTAGTATCCATTATGTTCTGAGATTGATGTTGCTATGACTTTGCTGTGCTTAATGCTTGTCACTAGGGCCCGAGTGCCATGAACTCAGATTTGAACCCTTTATGTTTTCATCAATATATTTGTGTTCTTGATCCGATATTGCAAGTTATAGTCACCTACTATGTGTTATGATCCGGCAATCCCGAAGTGACAATAACCGGGACCACTCCTGATGATGACCGTAGTTTGAGGAGTTCATGTATTCACTATGTGTTAATGCTTTGGTCCGGTACTCTATTAAAAGGAGGCCTTAATATCCCTTAGTTTCCATTAGGACCTCGCTGCCACGGGAGGGTAGGACAAAAGATGTCATGCAAGTTCTTTTCCATAAGCATGTATGACTATATTCGGAATACATGCCTACATTACATTGATGAATTGGAGCTAGTTCCGTGTCACCCTATGTTATGATTGTTACATGATGAACCGCATCCGACATAATTCTCCATCACTGATCCAATGCCTACGAGTTTTTCCCATATTGTTCTTCGCTTATTTACTTTTCCGTTGCTACTGTTACAATCACTACAACACCCAAAAATATTACTTTTGCTACAGTTACTTTTGTTACCGTTACCACCACTATCATATTACTTTGCTAATAAATATTTTGCTGCAGATATTAAGTTATCCAGGTGTGGCTGAATTGAAAACTCAGTTGCTAATACTTGAGAATATTCTTTGGCTGCCCTTGTGTCGAATCAATAAATTTGGGTTGAATACTCTACCCTCGAAAACTGTTGCGATCCCCTATACTTGTGGGTTATGAAGACTATTTTCTGGCGCCGTTGCCGGGGAGCATAGCTCTATTCTTTGAATCACTTGGGATTTATATCCGCTGGTCACTATGAAGAACTTGAAAGACGAGAAGACAAAAATTTATCCCTCAACTACGAGGGGAGGTAAGGAACTGCCATCTAGCTCTGCACTTGATTCACCTTCTGTTTTGAGTAAGCTTGCGACACCTAAACCTGCTTCTGCTATTCATTCTCATATGTCGCATGTTATTGATGATGCTACTTCTGCTATGCATGATACTTATGATGAAACTACTTCTATGCTTGATACTACTGTGCCACTTGGTGAATTTCTTGATGAACAACTTGCTAGGGCTAGAGAGAATGAAAAATTGAAACTGATAATATTGATGAAAGTGATGATGAAGACTCTCCCCCTAATAAATATGAATTGCCTGTTGTTCCTGAGGGTTGTGTTATGGAGGAAGAAGCTACTAGAGCTATTCTTGCTTGCAATGATAGATATGATCTTAATAAGTTATTAGCTAAATGGAAGCAGCAATCTCTTAATGCTAGAATGAAACCTGACCCCACTTTTTCTACTTCACCTATCTATGTTACTGATAAGGATTATGAATTCTCTGTTGATCCTGATATAATTACTTTGGTTGAATCTGATCCTTTCCATGGCTATGAATCTGAAACTGTTGTGGCACATCTTACTAAATTAAATGATATAGCCACCCAGTTCACTAATGATGAGAGAACTCGCTACTTCTATATCCTTAAAATATTTCCGTTCTCATTAAAGGGTGATGCTAAGATATGGTTCAACTCTCTTGATCCTGGTTGTGTGCGTAGTCCCCAGGATATGATTTATTACTTCTCTGCTAAATATTTTCCCCCTCATAAGAAACAAGCTACTTTAAGGGAAATATATAATTTTGTGCAAATTGAAGAAGAGAGTCTCCCACAAGCTTGGGGGAGGCTTCTCCAATTACTTAATGCTTTGCCTGATCATCCTCTTAAGAAAAATGAAATACCCGATATCTTTTATAATGGACTAACGATGCTTCCAGAGATTACCTGGATAGTTGTGCTGGTTCTGTTTTCAGGGAAAGAACACCGGATGAAGCTGAAATTCTATTGAATAATATGTTGACCAATGAAAATAGTTGGACACTTCCTGAGCCAATTCCTGAGCCTATTCCTAAACCAACTCCGAAAAAGAGGTGTTTTATTTCTCAATCCTGAAGATATGCAAGAGGCAAAGAAATCTATGAAGGAAAAAGGTATTAAAGCTGAAGATGTTAAGAACTTACCTCCTATTGAAGAAATACATGGTCTTAATTTACCACCTGTCGAAGAAATATATGATCTTAATCCATTACCTATTGAAGAAACTCATGGTCTTGATAACCCGACACAGGTAGTAAAGGTAAATTCTCTCTATAGATATGATAAAGCTGAAATCCCTCCTACTAAGTTTGCTAACCAATGTTTGGATGAGTTTGATAACTTTATGGTTAAGCAAGAAGATTTCAATGCATATTTTGGTAGGCAATTAAAACAAAGTGCTTATATGATTGAACACTTGGGTGATTATATGTCTATAGTTAAAGGTGAACTTAAACTCATTAGTAAACATGCTTCTATGGGTACCACTCAAGTAGAACAAGTACTTAAAGCTCAAAATGATTTGCTCAATGAATTGAATAATAAGAATAATGACTATGCTGTTAGAGTGGCTACTAGAACTGGTAGAATGACTTAGGAACCTTTGTATCCTGAAGGCCACCCTAAGAGAATTGAGCAGGACTCTCAGAGAAATAATATAGATGCACCTAGTCCTTCTAAAAGGAAGAAAACGAAAAACGATGGGACTTTGCATGCTCATAGTGAGCCTATTGTTGAAACACCTGAGAATCCAAATGGTATTTCTATTTCTGATGCTGAAACACAATCTGTTAATGAACATGAACCTAGTGATAATGTTAATGATAATGTTCATGATGATGCTCAACCTAGTAATGATAATGATGTAGAAATTGAACCCGCTGTTGATCTTCATAACCCACAATCAAAGAATCAACATTATGATAAGAGAGACTTTGTTTCTAGGAAACATGGTAAAGAAAGAGAACCATGGGTTCAGAAACCCATGCCTTTTCCTCCCAAACCATCTAAGAAAAAGGATGATGAGGATTTTGAGCGCTTTGCTGAAATGATTAGACCTATCTTTTTGCGTATGCAATTAACTGATATGCTCAAAACGAATCCTTATGCTAAGTATATGAAAGAAATTGTTACTAATAAGAGAAAGATACCGGAAGCTGAAATTTCCACCATGCTTGCTAATTATACTTTTAAGGGTGGAATACCAAAGAAACTTGGAGATCCAGGAGTACCCAGTATACCATGCTCCATTAAAAGAAATTATGTTAGAACCGCTTTATGTGATCTTGGAGCCGGTGTTAGTGTTATGCCTCTCTCTTTATATCGTAGACTTGATTTGAATAAGTTGACACCTATTGAAATATCTTTGCAAATGGCTGATAAATCAACTGCTATACCTGTCAGTATTTGTGAGGATGTGCTTGTTGTGGTTGCAAACGTTACTATTTTAACGGACTTTGTTATACTTGATATTCCCGAGGACGATAGTATGTCTATTATTCTTGGAAGACCCTTTTTGAATACTGCATGGGCTGTTATTGATTGCAACAAAGGCAATGTCACTTTTCATGTTAATGGCAATGAGCATACAGTACACTGTCCAAGGAAACAACCTCAACTTCATAGTATCAATTCTATTGGAAAAATTCCATCGATTATTATTGGAGGTTTCGAATTTCCACTTCCTACTGTCAAAAAGAAATATGATATTCTTATTATTGGGGATGTGCATATCCCCGTTGAGGTAACATAATGTTATTCGAAATTTCTCCGGTTCCATGTTAGTCGGAATGAGTTTGTTAACAAGACTTGATCAACCTTGTTAGTGGATTCCTTTTGATGAGCATGAGATGGATGAAACTAGAAGGCACAACCTTCTGTACCCTCCTTTTACTTTCTGTTATTTAGTTGAAATAAATTAAAAATAGTATTTTTCTGTCTGTTTTCTGAATTATTCATGCAATATAAAAATACCCCGAAAATAAAAGTTCTCCAAATGCCCCGAAATTGAAATATGATTTTTTCTGGAATATTTGAGAATATCTGGCACTGAAAACACAACAGGGGGAGCAAGCGCCTGGCCACGAGGGTCTAGGGCACGCCCACCCCTACAGGGCGCGCCCCCTGCCTCATGGGCCCACGGTGGCTCGCCTCCACTTATTCTTGCACCCATACACTTCTTCCTCCCAAAAAAATCACCATCCAGCTCAAGCACGAGTTCTAGCTCATTTTGCTGCGATTTTCGATCTCCTTGCTCAAAGCACCTCTCACAAAACTGCTTTGAGGGATTGTTCCTTGATATGTAACTCCTCCATTGGTCCAATTAGTTTTTGTTCTAGTGCTTTATTCATTGCAAATTTTTGCTGCCTAGGTGACCATGTTCTTGAGCTTGCATGTTAAATTTATATGGCTCCAAGTAGTTCTAATGCATGATATAAGCTCTAGGCACTTGTAGGAGTAGTTGCTATCAATTTTGCTGAGCTTGGTTCACTTTTATTTGAAGTTACTAAAAATTTCAGAATTTTTTCAGAGAAAGAAATATGTTTAGGAAGATGTACCAAGGTGGCCCTTCAAGGAAGCAAGGACCCAGGCTTGCAATGCGTGATGCTGATGAGGAACCACCAAGGGATGCTCCAGTGCGGCCTTGTGAATGGCCTTTAGAAGACTTCATGGGTCGAGCAGGAATTAATGAAGAATTTAACGCATATTTGCGTAACGCTGACCTTGTGAGCTTCGAGGCAGAAAAGTGCTGTCAGTACCACTATCTCACTAGTTCCTTTGTGAGGAGGTCTGAATTTTCATCTTCACGCAATTCTCAAATAGTCCTATTTGATCTCTATGAAAAATCTTACACTATGGACTTAGAGGATTTTACCACTGCGTGCAAACTTCCACAATGGGGTAGCACTAGGGAACCTCGCAAATCCGAATTTAGAGATTTTCTTGCTAGTATAACTGTGGGGGAATCTAGAGACATAGCATAAGCTACCATAGGGAGCATTCATTTTCCTGCTATACATTATTTTGCTCTCTTCATAGGTAGGTGCATAAATGGTAAGGATGAAGCATGTCACATGTGTGTTCCTGACCTCAGTATTCTTAGGAGTGCTGTGTTAGGAGATAAAAGTTATAATTTGGGAGCCATTGTTGCACGTAGGTTGCATAATAATAGACTTAATGGAGATTTCTTTGGTGGAATTTATGCAACCCGCTTAGCTGATTTTCTTGGTGTAATCCTACACGATGATGATATCGAATTGCCTCCTACTTATCTAGACTTTAATGCTATGGTTCACCATCAGGTTGTCGAGAGGAATGAACCACCTCTCCAGTACCCACTAATCTTTGACAGGCGTCACGCCGTCAATATTGTTCTTCCTGCCCCTGCTCTCTTTTACTTTCAGGCAAAGAGGAGACATTTTATAACCAGGGAGGAGGCAAATGAGTATGAAGGGAGGATGAGGTCAGCTCGTCTCCAAGATGCAGCCCACGATGCAATAGCCGCTGCATCTCAGTACAATCCCAGCTACAACTTTGGATATCCGCTAGGCCATCCGTGGCAATAAACCAACTTAGGCCAAAAGCCTAAGCTTGGGGGAGTACGTATTTCCCACCGACATTACATTTATGTTCACACACACTCATTGCTAGACGTCAGTGCTCATACTCTTTCATTGTAATAACCATGCTAGTTTATTTTCTTTTTCTGCTTTCTTCTTGTGTGTTTGATAAACCTTAAGAAAACAATTTTTTTAGTTGTAGCTTCTAGATAGTTTACTTTTCATGCTTGTAGTAGTAATAATTAAAAGAAAATCCCAAAAGATTTCTTATTCTTCTTTTTGCTTGTTGGGAGCTTTCCCGTGTAAATAGTTTTATTTCTTTTCTTTTCTTTGGGGGTCGATAGGAGAAGACCATAATTAAATCATTGAAGTGGCTCTTATATGCATTATTGTTGATTTAATCAAGAGCCCATATTGCATTTTCTTCTCCTATTTATTGAATGCTTGCATATTCCAGCTTAGTCCAATGCATGTGCACTATTATTATTATTCACATCATTCAGTCATGCAAGTGAATGGCAATTATGACGATATATGATGGACTGATTGAGATGAGAGAAGCTGGTATGAACTCGACCTCTCTTGTTTTTGTAAATATGATTAGTTCATCGTTCCTGATTCAGCCTATTATGAATAAACATGTTTGCAATGACAATTAGAGATTATAGTTGCTCGTGCCATGCTTGATTAGCTATGAGTTATAATGGTTTACCTTGTGTGCCAACATGTTATTAAATGGTTGTGATGTGGTATGATAGGGTGGTATCCTCCTTTGAATGATTTAAGTGACTTGACTTGGCACATGTTCACACATGTAGTTGAAACAAATCAACATAGCCTTCACAATATTTATGTTCATGGTGGATTATATCCTACTCATGCTTGCACTCAATATTTATTAATTTTAATGCATGTTCATGACTGTTGTCGCTCTCTAGTTGGTTGCTTCCCAGTCTTTTTCTAGCCTTCACTTGTACTAAGCGGGAATACTTCTTGTGCATCCTATCCCTTAAACCCCAAAGTTATTCCAGATGAGTCCACCATACCTTCCTATTTGCGGTATCTACCTGCCGTTCCAAGTAAATTTGTATGTGCCAAACTCTAAACCTTCAAATGAAATTCTGTTTTGTATGCTCTAATAGCTCATGTATCAACTAGGGCTGTCCTTATCTTCCATGTTAGGCGGGTTATTCTCAAGAGGAGTGGACTCCGCTCCTCACTCACGAGAAAATGGCTAGTCAACGGGATGCCCAGTCCCATGCTTTATGCAAACTAAATGGAAATAATTGCAAACAAAACTCCCCCGGGACTGTTGTTAGTTGGAGGCACTCGTTGTTTCGAGCAAGCCATGGATTGATGCTTGTTTATGGAGGGGGAGTATAAACTTTACCATTCTGTTTGGGAACCGCCTATAATGTGTGTAGCATGGAAGATATCTCCATCTCTTGGTTGTTATGATGACAATGAAAGTATGCCGCTCAAAATATTATTTACCTCTGCTTTAAAACCGAGCTCTGGCACCTCTACAAATCCCTGCTTCCCTCTGCGAAGGGCCTATATATTTACTTTTATGTTGAGTCATCACCCTCTTATTAAAAGCACCAGGTGGAGAGCACCGCTGTCATTTGCATCCATTACTATTTATTTATATTGGGTATGACTATGATTGGATCTCTTTTACCATGAATTACAATGTCTAGTTAGTCCTTGATCTTTGAAGGTGCTCTGCATTTATGTTTTGCTGTCTCAGAAAGGGCTAGCGAGATACCATATTGTTATATCATATCATGATTGTTTTGAGAAAGTGTTGTCATCCGAGATTTATTATTATTGCTCGCTAGTTGATTATGCCATTGACATGAGTAAATATGAGACCTAAGTGTTATTGTGAATGTGGTTAGTTATAATCTTTGCTGAAAACTTGAATGCTAGCTTTACATATTTACAACAAGAGCAAACAGAGTTTGTAAAAGTTTTTCTTTATCACTTTCAGTTTATCAACTGAATTGCTTGAGGACAAGCAAAGGTTTAAGCTTGGGGGAGTTGAGACGTCTCCGTCATATCTACTTTTCCAAACACTTTTGCCCTTGTTTTGGACTCTAACTTGCATGATTTGAATGGAACTAACTCGGACTGACGCTGTTTTCAGCAGAATTGCCATGGTGTTATTTATGTGCAAAAACAAAAGTTCTCGGAATGACCTAAAACTTCACGGAGAATTATTTTGGAATATATAAAAAATACTGGAAGAAAAATCCACGTCAGGGGGGTCTCCACCTGTCCACGAGGGTGGGGGCGCGCCTGCCCCCCAGGGCGTGCCCCCTGCCTCATGGGCCCCCTGACGCTCCACCGACCTCAACTCCAACTCCATATATTCGTGTTCGGGGAGAAAAAAAATCAGAGAGAAGGATTCATCGCGTTTTACGATACAGAGCCGCCGCCAAGCCCTAAAACCTCTCGGGAGGGCTGATCTGGAGTCCGTTCGGGGCTCCGAAGAGGGGAATCCGCCGCCATCGTCATCATCAACCATCCTCCATCACCAATTTCATGATGGTCACCGCCGTGCGTGAGTAATACCATCGTAGGCTTGCTGGACGGTGATGGGTTGGATGAGATTTATCATGTAATCGAGTTAGTTTTGTTAGGGTTTGTCCCCTAGTATCCACTATGTTCTGAGATTGATGTTGCTATGACTTTGCTATGCTTAATGCTTGTCACTAGGGACCGAGTGCCATGAACTCAGATCTGAACCCTTTATGGTTTCATCAATATATTTGTGTTCTTGATCCGATATTGCAAGTTATAGTCACCTACTATGTGTTATGATCCGGCAACCCCGAAGTGACAATAATCGGGACCACTCCCGGTGATGACCGTAGTTTGAGGAGTCCATGTATTCCCTATGTGTTAATGCTTTGGTCCGGTACTCTATTAAAAGGAGGCCTTAATATCCCTTAGTTTCCATTAGGACCCCGCTGCCACGGGAGGGTAGGACAAAAGATGTCATGCAAGTTCTTTTCCATAAGCACGTATGACTATATTCGGAATACATGCCTACATTACATTGATGAATTGGAGCTAGTTCTGTCTCACCCTATGTTATGATTGTTACATGATGAGCCGCATCCGGCATAATTCTCCATCACCGATCCAATGCCTATGAGTTTTTCCCATATTGTTCTTCGCTTATTTACTTTTCGGTTGCTACTGTTACAATCACTACAAAACCCAAAAATATTACTTTTGCTACCGTTACCACCACTATCATATTACTTTGCTACTAAATACTTTGCTGCAGATATTAAGTTATCCAGGTGTGGCTAAATTGACAACTCAGTTGCTAATACTTGAGAATATTCTTTGGCTCCCTTGTGTCGAATCAATAAATTTGGGTTGAATACTCTACCCTCGAAAACGGTTGCGATCCCCTGTACTTGTGGGTTATCAAAACACTAGCACCCAAGTCACACAAAGCAAAACACTCATAATTTTTAATCTTGACTTTGATAGTAGGTTCCCATTCATCATGCAATTTTCTAGGAATTGAAACTTCTAATTCCAACTTTTATTCCAAAGCTTTCATCATAGCATCAACAATATGTTTAGTAAAAGCTTTATTTTGTTCATAAGCATGGGGGAAATTTATCATGGATTTCAAAAAATAAATACAATCAATCAAAGAGAAACTATCATAATTAAAGTCTTTGTAATGCAAAAAAGTGGGTGCATCACTAGCTAGAGTTTTGACCTCTCCAAATCCACTTTCATCAATTTTGTCAACAAGATTTTCACCCTCCGAAATATTGGGACGCCTTCTACCTAAAGTTGACTCTTCTCTAGTCCCTTTTTCATCAATCTTAACTTTACTAAACAAGGAATCAATAGAAGAAACACCAATCATTTTAAGATCTTCATCACTTTTACGAAAGAGATCACTAGAAAATGCTTTTTCTAAAAATTCTCTTTTAGCTCTAAGCATAGCGGTTCTTTTCTTACTCTCATCCATAGAAACATAAAGAGCTTTAATTGATTCATCAACCTCAGGCACAAAAATTTACAACTTGAGATTTTCCACATCAAGAGCAATTCCATCAACACTTCTAGACAAATAATCAATCTTATTCAACTTTTCTTCTATGGTAGTGTTGAAAATTTTTTGCGTGTTGATAAATTATTTAATATTATTATCAAGATCAGAGGTGTTCCTATTATTATTGTAAGATTGACTTCCATAGCAATTACCATAATTATTAGAGGAATTACTAGGAAAAGGCTTAGGATTAAAATTACCTCGATAAGCATTGTTGCTGAAATTATTTCGAGAGATAAAATTCACATCTATGGCATCACTATTTTGCTCAATCAAAGTAGATAAAGGCATATCATTAAAATCAATACGAGCACTTTTACTAGCAACCAATTTCATAAGAGCATTGACTTTATCACTCGAGGAAGAAATTTCTTCAACCGAATTAACTTTTTTTTACTAGTAGGAGCTATTTCGGTATGCCATTGTGAATAATTTGCCATGATATTATCAAGAAATTTGGTGTATTCACCCAAAGTAATTTCCATAAAAGTTCCACCCGCAGCGAAACCTAAAAGATACCCCGCATAAAAATTTTGTATGATCATCCAAAGATTTAACCCATGAGTTGGGCAATTCCTTAGCATCATTTTCATCCGTTCCCAAGATTTTGCAACATGCTCATGTTCAAGTTGCTTGAAATTCATGATCTGGGTTCTAAGGGAAATAATTTTTGCGGGCGGAAAATACTTAGTGATAAAAGAATCTTTGCACTTATTCCAAGAATCGATACTATTGTGAGGCAAAGAAGAGAACCAAAATTTTCCAGAATCACGCAAAGAAAACGGAAATAATTTCATCTTCACCACATCATTGTCCACATCTTTTTTCTTTTGCATATCGCATAATTCCACGAAGGTATTAAGATGGGATGTGGCATCCTCATTAGGAGTACCGGAAAATTGATCTTTCATAACAAGATTCAGCAAAACAGTATTAATATCACAAGACTCCACACTAGTGGCGGGAGGAGCAATCGGAGTGCCAATAATATCATTGTTGTTGGTATTTGAGAAATCACATAACTTGGTGTTCTCTTGAGTCATGATGACTACGCAACAAGACTGCACTCAAAAACAGATCTGCCAAGAAAACGGCGAACGGGAAAAAAGAGGTGAATAAAACGGCAAATTTTTGTGAAGTGGGGGAGAGGAAAACGAGAGGCAAATGGCAAATAATGTAAATTGTGAGGAGATGAGATTTGTGATTAGGAACCTGGTATATGTTGAAGATCCTCCCCAGCAATGGCGCCAGAAATTCCTTTTGATGTCGCTTGAAGCTACGTCGGTATTTCCCCAAAGAGGAAGGGATGATGCAGCATAGCGGCGGTAGGTATTTCCCTCAGATATGAAACCGAGGTTATCGAACCAGTAGGAGAACCAAGCAACACAACGTAAACAACCACTGCACACAAATAACAACACCTCGCAACCCGACGTGTTAAAGGGGTTGTCAATCCCTTTCGGGGTATGGCGCCAGAAATTGCGCGTTGACAGGAGAAAGTTGTAATAGATTGGATAAATAGATCGCAAATAAAATAAAGTGCAGCAAAGTATTTTTGTATTTTTGGTTTAATAGATCTGAATAAAAAGTGCAAATAAAATAGATCGCAAAGCAAATTTATGAGAAAGAAGACCTGGGGGCCGTAGATTTCACTAGTGGCTTCTCTTGGAAAGATAGCAAACGATGGGTAAACAAATTACTGTTGGGCAATTGATACAACCTCAAATAATTATGACGATATCCTGGCAATGATCATTACATAGGCATCACGTCCAATATTAGTAGACCGACTCCTGCCTGCATCTACTACTATTACTTCACACATCGACCGCTATCCAGCATGCATCTAGTGTATTGAGTTCATGGAAAAATGGAGTAATGCAATAAGAACGATGACATGATGTAAACAAGATCTATCTATGTAGAGATAGACCCATCGTTTTATCCTTAGTAGAAATGATACATACGTGTCGTTTCCCTTTCTGTCACTGGGATCAAGCACCGTAAGACCGAACCCACTACCGGGCACCTCTTCCCATTGCAAGATAAATAGATCAAGTTGGCCAAACGAAACTCAAATATCGGAGAAGAAATACGAGGCTATAGGAGATCATGCATATAAGAGATCAAAGAAACTCAAATAACTTTCATGGATATAAAAAGATATGACTGGTCAATAACTCAAAGTTCATCAGATCTCAACAAACACACCGCAAAAAGAGTTACATCATATGGATCTCCAAGGTATCATTGTATTGAGAATTCAGCAAGAGAGAGGAAGCTATCTATCTACTAACTACAGACCCGAAGGTCTACAAAGAATTACTCACGCATCATCAGAGAGGCACCAATGGAGGTGGTGAACCCCATCCGAGATGGTGTCTAGATTGGATCTGGTGGTTCTAGACTCTGCAGCAGTTGGATGAATATTTCATCGACTCCCCTAGGGTTCTGGGATTTTTGGGGTATTTATAGAGTAAAGAGGCGGTTTGGGGGCACCCGAAGTGGGTACAACCCACCAGGGCGCGCTTGGGCCTCCTGGCGCGCCCTGGTGGGTTGTCCCCTCCTCGGGACTCCCCCCATGTGCAACCAGGGCCCAATATCTTCCTTCTAGTCCATAAAACATCTCCGTGAAGTTTCGTGACATTTGTACTCCGTCTGATATTGATTTCCTGTGATGTAAAAAACATACAAAAAACAACAACTGGCACCTGGCACTATGTCAATAGGTTAGTACCAAAAAAATGATATAAAATGACTATAAAATGATTATAAAACATCCAAGATTGATGACAAAACAGCATGGAACAATCAAAAATTATAGATACGTTGGAGAAGTATCAATGATCAACAACTGACTTAGCATTGGGCTCCATATTAATCTTCTGTTAACATAGAGTAGGACTAATGTCCTTAAGGTCATCAAGAGTATATTACATAGCAGCACGGTGCTTCCTCCAAGTTTTAAGTAATCACTTTTCTTCATGCTCTGAAAGGTTAACATTGATAATAATAGGATATATCTTCTTTTCATCAAGATAAGCATATTTCAGTGTGTTAGATAATTTCTTAAGTTCAAACACAGGATCACCCTTAGGTGGGTGATACGTCCATTTTGCATCATGCTTTTATATCAATATTTATTGCATTATGGGCTGTTATTACACGTTATGTCACAATACTTATGCCTATTCTCTCTTATTTTACAAGGTTTACATGAAGAGGGAGAATGTTGGCAGCTGGAATTCTGGGCTGGAAAAGGAGCAAATATTAGAGACCAATTCTGCACAGCTCCAAAAGTCCTGAAACTTCACGAAAGTTATTGTTGGAATTAATAAAAAATACTGGCGAAAGAATCCATCAGAGGGGGCCTACACCCTGGCCACGAGGGTGGGGGGCGCGCCCCCTACCTCATGGGCCCCTTGGCAGGCCTCCGGTGCCCATCTTCTGCTATATGAAGTCTTTTGTCCGAGAAAAAATCATAAGCAAGCTTTCGGGAAGAAACTCCACCGCCACGAGGCGGAACCTTGGCGAGACCAATCTAGGGCTCCGGCAGAGCTGTTCTGCCGGGGAAACTCCCCTCTGGGAGGGGGAAATCATCGCCATCGTCATCACCAACGATCCTCTCATCGGGAGGGGGTCAATCTTCATCAACATCTTCACCAGCACCATCTCCTCTCAAACCCTAGTTCATCTCTTGTATCCAATCTTTGTATCCAAACCTCAGATTGGTACCTATAGGTTGCTAGTAGTGTTGATTACTCTTTGTAGTTGATGCTAGTTGGTTTATTTGGTGGAAGATCATATGTTCAGATCCATTATGCATATTAATACTCATCTGATTATGAACATGAATATGCTTTGTGAGTAGTTACGTTTGTTCCTGAGGACATGGGAGACGTCTTGCTATAAGTAGTCATGTGAATTTGGTATTCGTTCGATCTTTTGATGAGATGTATGTTGTCTCTCCTCTAGTGGTGTTATGTGAACATCGACTACATGACACTTCACCATTGTTTGGGCCTAGAGGAAGGCATTGGGAAGTAATAAGTAGATGATGGGTTGCTAGAGTGACAGAAGCTTAAACCCTAGTTTATGCGTTGCTTCGTAAGGGGCTGATTTGGATCCATATGTTTCATGCTATGGTTAGGTTTACCTTAATACTTCTTTTGTAGTTGCGGATGCTTGCAATAGGAGTTAATCATAAGTGGGATGCTTGTCCAAGTAAGGACAACGCCCAAGCACTGGTCCACCCACATATCAAATTATCAAAGTACCGAACGCGAATCATATGAGTGTGTTGAAAACTAGCTTGACGATAATTCCCATGTGTCCTCGGGAGCGCTTTTCTCTATATAAGAGTTTGTCCCAGCTTTTCCTTTACTACAAAAAGTATTGATCCATCTTGCTGCACTTTATTTACACTTGTTACTTGTTACCCGTTACAAATTATCTTATCACGAAACTATCTGTTACCGATAATTTCAGTGCTTGCAGAGAATACCTTGCTGAAAACCGCTTGTCATTTCCTTCTGCTCCTCGTTGGGTTCGACACTCTTACTTTTCGAAAGGACTACGATAGATCCCCTACACTTGTGGGTCATCATGACTCTTTTCTAGCGCCGTTGCCGGGGAGTGAAGCGCCTTTGGTAAGTGGAATTTGGTAAGGAAAAAATTATATAGTGTGCTGAAATTTACTGTCACTTGTTACTATGGAAAGTAATCCTTTGAGGGGCTTGTTAGGGGTATCTTCACCCTGACCAGTAGAGCAAATAGTTTCTCCTCAACCTACTGAACCCACTAAAAATGTTTACTTTGAAATTCCTTCGGGTATGATAGAGAAACTGCTGGCTAATTCTTTCACAGGTGATGGAACATTGCATCCCGATTTACACCTAATCTATGTGGATGAAGTTTGTGGATTATTTAAGCTTGCATGTATGCCCGATGATGTTATCAAGAAGAAGGTCTTCCTTTTATATTTGAAGGGATAGGCATTGACATGGTATAGGCTATGTGATAATATGGGATCATGGAACTACAAGAGATTGAAATCGGAATTTCATCATAAGTTTTATCCTATGCATCTTGTTCATCGTGATCGTAATTATATATATAATTTTTGGCCTCGCGAAGGAGAAAGCATCGCTCAAGCTTGGGGAAGGCTTAAGTCAATGTTGTATTCATGCCCCAATCATGAGCTCTCAAGAGAAATGATTATTCAAAAATTTCATGCTCGGCTTTCTCTCAATAATCGCTCCATGCTCGATACTTCTTATACTGGCTCTTTTGTGATGAAGATTATTGAATTCAAATGGGATTTATTGGAAAGAATTAAACGCAACTCTGAAGATTGGGACCTCGACGAAGGTAAAGAGTCAGGTATAACACCTAAGTTTGATTGTGTTAAATCTTTTATGGATACCCATGCTTTCCGTGAATTTAGCGCTAAATATGGACTTGACTCTGACATAGTAGCTTCTTTCTGTGAATCCTTTGCTACTCATGTTGATCTCCCTAAGGAGAATTGGTTTAAATATAATCCTCCCATTGAATTAAAAGTAGTTGCACCTATTAAAGTTGAAGAAAAGACTATCACTTACAATGATCCTATTGTTCCTACTGCTTATGTTGAGAAACCACCTTTCCCAGTTAGAATAAAGGATCATGCTAAAGCTTCAACTGCAGTCAACAAAAGTAATATTAGGACACAAAAACCCCCTGAGCAAGTTAAAGTTGAACCTAATATTGCTATGGTTAAAGATCTCTTGGCTGATAATATTGATGGGCATGTTATTTATTTCTGTGAGGAAACTGCTAGAATTGCTAAACCTGGTGCTAAAGATAAACATAGACCTGTTGTAGGCATGCCTATTATTTCTGTTAAAATAGGAGATCATTGTTATCATGGCTTATGTGATATGGGTGCTAGTGCTAGTGCAATACCTCATTCTTTATACGAAGAAATTATGCATGATATTGCACCTGCTGAGATAGAAGATATCGATGTTACCATTAAGCTTGCCAATAGAGATACTATTTCACTGATTGGGATTGTCAGAGATGTTGAAGTCTTGTGTGGGAAGGTTAAATATCCTGCAGATTTTCTTGTTCTTGGTTCCCCACAAGACAACTTTTGTCCCATTATATTTGGTAGACCCTTCTTGAACACTTTTAATGCTAGGATAGACTGCGAAAAGGATGTTGTTACTATTGGTTTGGGTGATATGTCTCATGAGTTTAATTTTGCTAAATTTCGTAGACAACCCCGTGACGAGGAATTGCCTAATAAGGATGAAATTATCGGTCTTGCTTCTATTGCCGTGCCTCCTAATGATCCTTTAGAACAATATTTGCTTGACCATGAAAATGATATTTTTATGAATGAAAGAAGGGAAATAGATGAAGTATTATTTAAACAGGGACCCATTCTGAAACACAACTTGCCTGTTGAAATCCTAGGGGATCCTCCTCCACCCAAGGGTGATCCCGTGTTTGAGCTTAAACCATTACCTAATACTCTTAAATATGCTTATCTTGGTGAAAATAAGATATATCCTGTTATTATTAGTGCTAACCTTTCAGAGAAGGAGGAAGAGAAATTATTGAAAACTCTGAAGAAGCACCATGCTGATATTGGATATACTCTTGATGATCTTAAGGGCATTAGTCCCACTCTATGTCAACACAAAATAAATTTGGAGAAAGACGCCAAACCAGTTATTGATCACCAACGACGGCTAAATCCTAAGATGAAAGAAGTGGTAAGAATGGAAATATTAAAGCTCCTTAGGCAGGTATAATTTATCCTGTTGCTGATAGTCAGTGGGTAAGTCCTGTCCATTGTGTCCCTAAGAAGGGAGGTATTACTGTCGTTCCCAATGATAAATATGAACTGATTCCGCAAATAATTATTACAGGTTATAGGATGGTAATTGATTTCCGCAAATTAAATAAAGATACTAAAAAAGATCATGACCCCTTGCCTTTTATTAATCATATGCTAGAAAGATTATCCAAACATACACATTTTTGCTTTCTATATGGTTACTCTGGTTTTTCTCAAATACCCGTGTCAGCTGAGGATCAATAAAATACCACTTTTACTTGCCCTTTCGGTACTTTTGCTTATAGACGTATGCCTTTTGGTTTATGTAATGCACCTGCTACCTTTCAAAGATGCATGATGGCTATATTCTCTCACTTTTGTGAAAAGATTTGTGAGGTTTTCATGGATGATTTCTCTGTTTATGGATCCTCTTTTGATGATTGCTTGAGCAACCTTGATCGAGTTTTGCAGAGATGTGAAGAAACTAATCTTGTCTTGAATTGGGAGAAATGCCACTTTATGGTTAATGAAGGCATTGTCTTGGGGCATAAAATTTCTGAAAGAGGTATTGAAGTTGATAAAGCTAAAGTTGATGCTATTGAAAAGATGTCGTGTCCTAAGGACATCAAAGGTATAAGAAGTTTCCTTGGTCATGCCGGTTTTTATAGGAGGTTCATTAAGGACTTCTCAGAAATTTCCCGGCCTCTGACTAATCTATTACAAAAAGATATACCTTTTGTCTTTGATGATGATTGTGTAGAAGCATTTGAAATACTTAAGAAAGCATTGATTTCTGCACCTATTGTTCAGCCACCTGATTGGAATTTACCCTTTGAAATTATGTGTGATGCTAGTGATTATGATGTAGGTGCTGTTCTAGGACAAAGAGTTGATAAGAAATTAAATGTCATTCAATATGCTAGTAAAACTCTAGACAATGCCCTGAGAAATTATGCTACTACTGAAAAAGAATTCTTAGCAGTTGTATTTGCTTGTGATAAGTTCAGACCTTATATTGTTGACTCTAAAGTAACTATTCACACTGATCATGCTGCTATTAACTATCTTATGGAAATGAAAGATGCTAAACCTAGACTAATTAGATGGGTTCTCCTACTACAAGAATTTGATTTGCATATTATTGATAGAAAGTGAGCTGAGAACCCCGTTGCAGACAACTTGTCTAGGTTAGAGAATGTTCTTGATGACCCACTACCTATTGATGATAGCTTTCCCGATGAATAATTAGCTATCATAAATGCTTCTCGTACTGCGCCATGGTATGCTGATTATGCTAATTACATTGTTGCTAAATTTATACCACCTAGCTTCACATACCAGCAAAAGAAATTTTTTTTCTATGATTTAAGACATTACTTCTAGGATGACCCACACCTTTAGAAAGAAGGAGTAGATAGTGTTATTAGACATTGTATACTTGAGCATGAACAGGAACAGATCCTATGCAAGTGTCACTCCGAAGCTTATGGAGGACACCACGCTGGAGATAGAACTGCACATGAGGTATTGCAATCCGATTTTTATTGGCCTACTCTCTTCAAAGATACTCGTAAGTTTGTCTTGTCTTGTGATGAATGTCAAAGAATTGGTAATATTAGTAAATGTCAGGAAATGCCTATGTATTATTCACTTGTTATTGAACCATTTGATGTTTGGGGCTTTGATTATATGGGACCGTTTCCTTCCTCTAATGGGTATACTCATATTTTAGTTGTTGTTGATTACGTTGCTAAGTGGGTAGAAGCTATTCCAACTAGTAGTGCTGATCATAACACCTCTATTAAGATGCTTAAAGAAGTTATTTTTCCGAGGTTTGGAGTCCCTAGATATTTAATGACTGATGGTGGTTCACATTTTATTCATGGTGCTTTTCATAAAATGCTTGCTAAGTATGATGTTAATCATAGAATTGCATCTCCATATCACCCACAGTCTAGTGGTCAAGTTGAATTGAGCAATAGAGAGCTCAGATTAATTTTGCAAAAGACCGTTAATAGATCTAGAAAGAATTGGTCCAAGAAACTTGATGATGCATTATGGGCCTATAGAACTGCATATAAAAATCCTATGGGTATGTCTCCGTATAAAATGGTTTACGGAAAAGCATGTCATTTACCTCTCGAGCTAGAACATAAGGCATACTGGGCCATTAAAGAGCTCAACTATGATTTCAAACTTGCCGGTGAAAAGAGGTTATTTGACATTAGCTCACTTGATGAATGGAGAACCCAAGCCTATGAGAATGCCAATCTGTTCAAAGAAAAAGTTAAAAGATGGCATGACAAAAGGATACAAAAACGTGAGTTTAATGTAGGTGATTATGTGTTGCTATTCAACTCTCATTTAAGATTTTTTGCAGGAAAACTTCTCTCTAAGTGGGAAGGCCCTTACGTTATCGAGGAGGTTTATCGTTCCGGTGCCATAAAAATCAACAACTTCGAAGGCACAAATCGAAGGTGGTGAACGGTCAAAGATATAAGCACTATATCTCAGGTAATCCCATAAATGTCAAAACTAATGTTATTGAAACCGTAACCCCGGGGGAATACATAAGGGACACTTTCCAGAACGTTTCAAACTCCGAAAAGGAATAGGTATGTGGTACGGTAAGTAAACCGACTCCAAAACAGTTCTAATGGCAATTTTTCTCCGTTTTGGTATATTTAAGAAAATAGGAAAATAAGAAGCAGTCCGGGAAGGACACGAGGCTTCCACGAGGGTGGGAGGCGCGCCCTACCCCCCTGGGCGCGCCCCCTGCCTCGTCGGCACCTCGTGCGCTCCCCGGACTCCGTTTTCTTGCACAATACTTCTTTTGGTCGGTAAAAATTCACTATATAATCTCCCGAAGGTTTTGACTCCTGTATCACACAAATATCCTTTGATTTTGTTTCGAGCTGTTTCTGTAGCGGGTTTGGAGCAAGATGTCATCTCAGGATTCCGACGGAGAGAGCTATGTCTCACACCTCATTGCTGACCCAAAGACCTATGGGGATCTATCTTCTTGTGGTCGAACTACTGATGAGGAGGAGGATGCTCATTTGATGGGGATCAATGATTCAAGTTCGGAGGAGGAGGATGTCCCTCTACCTTAACCTGGGGATATGCACGTGAAGTTCAAGAAATCTAGTCTCCCTAAGAGGACTAAACTATCTAACAACCGATCTATTCCTTCTCGTTTTCGACAGAAAAGCAAAAGAGATTTATGTGACAAAATTTTGAAGCTGGAATCGGAGATCGATGATTTACATGAGGAAATTGCTCTTCTCGATTACAATATGAAAAAGCCGAAGGCACAATTGTCATCATCACCACTATCTTCCGCACCTCCGAAGAAAGAGACATAAACACATGGGTATTGGCACTCCCCTTGGCAACTGCCAAGATTGGGGGAGGTGCCCCGGTATCGTATCACCATCACACTCCTATCTTTACCGTTTTCCTTAGTTCGATCCTTTTGGTAATATCTTGATCTAGTAGAATAAAGTTTTAGTATGATCTAGTTGTGAGTTTTTCTTTATGATCTCTCTTTGTAATCGAGTCCGTGAGCTATATATAATAAAGATTAGTGTTGAGTCAAGGGCTTGATTATCTTGCTATGATCTTGAGTGATTAAAAGAAAGAGAATAAAAAGAAATAAAGAGATCATATTGATCTTATGGAGAGTAATGACTTCACATATAAAGAGTATGATGATTAAAAGTTGTTGAGAGTTGACAAACATAGTCTTGGTCATCGTTGCAATTAATAGGAAGTAATAAAGAAAGAGAGGTTCCACATATAAATATACTATCTTGGACATCTTTTATGATTGTGAGCACACTCATTAAAATATGACATACTAAAGAGTTGATGTTGGACAAGGAATACAACGTAATGGGTTATGTTTTATTATATATGAAATAAAGTATATTGTCATGGATCATCCAACATGTTGAGCTTGACTTTCTCCCTCATGCTAGCCAATCCTTTGCACCAAGTAGAGATACTACTTGTGCTTCTAAATGCCCTTAAACCCAGTTTTGCCATGAGAGTCCACCATATCTACCTATGGATTGAGTAAGATCCTTCAAGTAAGTTGTCATCATTGCACGCAATAAAAATTTCTCTCTAAATATGTATGATTTATTAGTGTGGAGAAAGTAAGCTTTATACGATCTTGTGATGTGGAAGAAATAAAAGCGATGGACTGCATAATAAAGGTCCATATCACAAGTGGCAATATAAAGTGACGTTCTTTCGCATTAAGATTTCGTGCATCCAACATAAAAGCACATGACAACCTCTGCTTCCCTCTGCGAAGGGCCTATATTTTACTTTTATCTTCTACCTTATGCAAGAGTCATGGTGATCTTCACCTCTCCTTTTTATATTTTATCCTTTGGCTAGCACATTGTGTTGGAAAGATCCTGATATATATATCCAATTCGATGTAAGTTAGCATGGACTATTATTGTTGACATTACCCTTGAGGTCAAAGGTTGGGAGGCGAAACTATAAGCCCCTATCTTTCTATGTGTCTGATTAAAACTCCATACCCATAAGTATTGCGTGAGTGTTAGCAATTGTGAAAGACTAAATGATAGTTGAGTATGTGGACTTACTAAAAAGCTCTTACATAGACTCTTTCTGATGTTATGATAAATTGCAATTGCTTCAAGGACTGAGATTATAGTTTGTCAATTTTCAATGAAGTTTCTGATTCATACTTGACATTGTGAATAGAGTGCTACTTTATCATAAGAAATCATATGACAATATTCATATATGTTGCTATTATAAGAATGATCATGATGCCCTCTGATACGGCTCCAACGTATCTATAATTTTTTATTGTTTCATTCTATATTATATTCTGTTTTGGAGATTTTTGGGCTTTATTATACACTTTTATATTATTTTTGGGACTAACCTATTAACCGGAGGCCCAACACAGAATTGCTGTTTTTTTGCCTATTTTAGGGTTTCGCAAGAAAAGAATATCAAACGGAGTCCAAACGGAATGAAACCTTCGGGAACGTGATTTTTGGAACAAACATGATCCAGAGGACTTGGACCCTACGTCAAGCAACCAACGAGGAAGCCACGAGGTAGGGGGGGCGCGCCTACCCGCTGTCGTGGAATTGTCACGGCAAATGTCCTAGCAAAAGGACTTAGTCGTAGGGCCATCGCAACTAGGAAGCTTAAAGGGGTTAATCGGGACAAAGGACACGAGAGGTTTTATACTAGTTCGGCCCCTTACAATGGAGGTAAAAGCCTACGTCTAGTTGTGTTGATATTGCTGGGGTTTCGATCGCCAAGAGGCTAGTTCGCCGGCTTGGTTATCGATCTCTTGTTTCTTGCCCTAAGCCGCCACCGGGTCGTCCCCTTATATACACGGGTTGACGCCTGGTGGCCTACAGAGTCCCTGCCGGCTCATAAATCGAGTCCGGCTTGGTGACTTCTTTTACATGCCTTTCTTTACAAGTCTTTCCTTACATACAGTGGTTTACAATATTGGGCCTTAAGCCGCCTCTAGGCCTTTAGGCCTTCTATAAGTTTTAACAAACTATCGCCTTGAGTGTTTACTGGGCTTCCTTTGTGACCCGCCATTGGGTCTTGACCCGGCCCCTCCTTGGCGGGTCATAACTGATAGCTATATCCCCAACATTAGGCCCCAGATTGACTTTGAACTTTGTACTTTGTCAATCCTCAACACTTAGACAAAATCCATCTTCTTATCCTCGCAGGGGTTTTTTATAACCCGCCATGACGTCATCTCTAGAAAACACAAAAAAACTTTTATGACGTCATCTCTCAATGGATCTTCATCTTTAATGCCTCCCGAGAATCGAGGTGTCCGTTTAGTTGGATAACCATTATTTGGGTCTTCCTCGATTTTCACGTCCGTCTGTTCGCTTTTTCCTTATAAATAGGCACGCGGCCGGTTTTTATCATTCTCCTCTCTTCTTCGTCTTCCTCTTCTCGCGACCTCCGCTGCTGCTTGAGCTCCGCCACCGTCGCAGAGCATCTCGTCATCGTCGACCTTGGCCACTGCATCAACCAGACTCAGTTCAGAGAAAGGCGGCGACCTTTCGTAGAGGATCCGTGGTCGTAAGTATTCACCCTCCATTCCTCAGATCCGCATTTAGAGCTTCTATGTTTTCCCGCATGTTCTTCGTAGTTCTTTGCGGTTCTTCCACTGCCACCTCTACTTGATCCAAAAAGAGATGTATGATTATGCGGTGGCTGTTTTGGTGCCTACTCTTGAATTTAGTAGATCCTTTTTTCTGGTACGAAGGCCGCATTAGAACTGATGAACTCATCTGGGCTATATTTTTAGGTCTAGAATTTTTTTTCATTTTGAATGGCCATTTGATCCATAATAATATCCAGAAATTAAGAAACCTGTTTGTCTCCATACTTAACCAATTCTGCCGCTGGTATTTGCCAAGTGTCTGTAGTCATGGCGGCTTACTGCACCGGCTTACTTTTCCTTATATATGACATTAGCCCTTATTTAAGCCGCCATTGCTCCCCTGTACCACTATCACTTAAGTTTAACCATTATCATTGAATTGAAATGGCAGGTTGCTTTCCTTTCAGTTCGTTTTTCGAACATCATGCCGTCCAAAGCACTGACTGTTTGCAACTGGGTTTCCTCAATAGTCACTTAGGACACTCTGAAGGACTTCTTTACCATAGGTTTTTTGCCAGGGAAGATATCATGTCCTACTGTGCGCCTGACCCGAAGGAGGAACGACCCAATCCAAGAGATGGTGACGTCATTGTCTTTTCTGACCACATGAACCGTGGTTTTTCCCCGCCTGGCTGAAAGTTCTTCAGAGAAGTCCTCCATTTTTTCAATCTCCACCCTCAAGATATCGGACCCAATTCTATATCCAATATCTGCAACTTCCAAGTACTCTGTGAGGTTTACCTTCAAGAAGAGCCGACCGTGGAACTCTTTAGAGAGTATTTTTATCTGAACCGGCAGAACGAGTGCACCAATGGCCTTAGCTTGGAAGTTGGAGGCATCTCGATTCAACGCCGACAGGGCGCCGTCTTCCCCCTTATAGTCTTGCCGAGTCATCCCAAAGACTGGAATCAGACTTGGTTCTACTGTCAAGACACTTCTCCAGCAAATGAGAAGCCACTGCCGGGTTATCGCGCCGAGCGTCTTGACTCCAAATTTGCGCTCCCTGACAAACTTACTGCTGCCGAACACAAGAAGCTGATTCCCTCAATCAAAAGGATTAATGCTTTATTGGGGAACGGCTTAACCGGAGTTGACTTGACCCATTGCTAGGTTGCGTGGCGGGTTATTCCTTTAAGTCGTCGATCAAAATTGATGCATGAGTATGGTGGAGGCCCATATGACTCTCTTTGTCACAGCTCCGTTCAATTTAACGGAAGAAGATATTGTTTCAATGTCAACCCTTCTGGTGAACGGAAAATACGAAGATTGTAGTAAAGTCGGGTTAAACCCCTTCTGCAAACTTAACCCGGTGCCAGAAGTAAGGAAACTCTGATCTCTCTCCTTTGTATTTTTTCCCAGCCGTATTGTTTTTTAATACTTGCCTGACCTTTCATCTTGTCTTTACCTATTTACAGGCCAAATCTGATTTCTGGAAAGTTAAATATGGCCAGGAAGCTGCCAAGAAAGTGAGAGTCGCCGCCATAAACGCCAAGAAAATGACCCGGAGGTCTAAAAAGGAGAAGAAGAACACCGCTGAAGACATGATGAAGCTTGACGATACTTCTGAGTCGGAGGTAGCCCTTGACTCCCTTGGCTAACTTTTTAATAATCTTATTAACACTGATCATTACCAGGACAACACTAGGGCCAGTCAGGCCGAGGAAGAAGAGGTAACTATTTCCTCCGACTCAGCCCATTTTCCAAGACAGAAACTTCGAGTCGTAACCCGGAAAGTAAGGTTTTCACACCCTTTGGCTTATCTGGACCCTCATTTTCTTTTGAAAAAGCAGCAACATGAAATCCGCCTTCAGGCCCGGAACGATGATGAACCATCTGTTGTTCTTCAACAAACTCCTCAAAAGCGCCGGAATGAGGTTTACTTCTTTGTTTTTGACTCTGTTTAATGGATCCTTTCCCTTGCATTACTTAACTTTACTTTATCTTTGCAGGAGGTGTCTCGCTCTTTTGGCGACTCGTCTCAGACCCAATTTCCAGCCTTCAAGACTGCCCCTGGGTAAGGAAAAAATCCTCTTTCCTCCGTGTTCTTCAAACTGTATATTTATACTGACAGTCCTATAATATTTCTCTTAGTGGTCAAGCTAAGTCCAAGAAGGCAAAGGCAACTAAGCCGGTGGAAGACCCGCCAGTTCCTGTCCTTGAACCGGCCATGCCCTCTTCTCCTTCGTTAACTGACACTCCAGAAGACCGGCCTGTCAAAGCAGAAGCAAATCCTCCTGAGCCGTCGGTTGACGATACCACCGTTAACCCATCTGCCACTGGACCATCCAGGCTCGGCTAACCCGCCGTCACCGCCTGCTCAAGACGTTCTGATCACTGGGAGCCGCTTCACTGAGCCGGGGAATCCCACCGTGTTGGCTCGTCATACTGCGAAACAAGAGGCGCTGGAAAGACAAAAAGTGTGTTTTGATATTTCGCATTATGACCATCTAAATGCCAACGACATATTATCCGGCTATCTCAGCCATGTGCACTCCAGCCGTGACTCAGAGATCGAAATGGTCAAGCAGTTGCAACTGAAGTACGAGGTATGTTCTTCCGACTTACTTATATTCTGCCAGCCCCCAAGTCTTCAGATTATGAGAAAACCGGAATGATTTGTAGACTCTATGATATAGGCTTAGACTTTACCTTTAGATTTTTTCTGGAGTTCAATAAAATAGAACAAAGCTTCACCTGTAGTCCCCAAGGGCCGGTTCATTTGACCATAAATGAGCCGGTTCTTTGAATTTTCATAACCGTCTCGTGCCGAACTCAACAAATACTGTAGTCCGGCTTACCCTTGAGATACTTGTTGAATATCATACATTAGCCCCCAAGTGCCAAGTGCTATTACTTTGTAAAGTACTTGGGACTTGAAGTATAGTAGAATCATAAAAAAAATTGGCATACATTAGCCCCCAAGTGTCAAGTGGCTTTGCAGTGCAAAGGCACTTGAGACTTAAATCTTGACTTTTGAGCTTTAATACACCTGTATATGTCTTGTAGAACGCCCTATCTGAATTGGGTTCGCAATTGACTGACGCCAAGACCCGGCTGGTAGATGAGGAGGCAGAAATCAAGGCTGCCAACTCCAAGCTTCAATTAAGTCTTGGTGAGATGGAAAATCTGAAAAACATCTTGACTACCAAGAAGAAAACCTGGGCTGAAGAGAAAACACTGCTGACACAACACACCAAAAAGGCAGAAGCAGCTCTTGAGGAGGTTACTACAGAGCTGGCCGGCTTAAAGAACCGGGTATCTCAAATGGTGTCCGCCATCTTTGGTAAGCCATTTGTACTGACCTTTTATACCTTATACTGACCCGAAAAATAAACCGATGGCTGATCCTTTGTTTATATAACATGTGCGGGCCCACGAAGCAAGAATTTGAGCCAAGACAATGTGATTAAACTGAAGGCGGTGTATACCTTAGTAGAGAAATTGTACATTGGTGCACAACGGGCACTTGCCGCTATTTCTCCCGCCAATCAAGGACCCAACCGGCTCAGTGATGTCTTAAAGAAGCTCTCAATCTTACCCGCCAGGTTCCAAGAAGTCAAGAGCTCCTATGCCAGAGCTAGAGCTTTGACTGCCCTAAGCCGCTCCAAGGCTTGGGTGCCAGATCTAGACCCGGCAGATGTAGCCAGAGGGTACCCCACGGTAAAGGAAGACGGATAACTGTTTGAATAGGACGACTTCGTTGCTTTCATGAGGGAGGTGCGACCTCAGGCCACCATTCTTGGAGATGAAACAAATATCGATAAATACCAGCCGGGTTTTGACTTGGATAATAAGAAGATGTCGACTCCCTCCTACAAAGTGACCGATTTAATCCCGCCTGTTCATGACATACATTTGTTTCGGAAGTTCATCCGGCCGGCCTGATTGATGAAGAAGCAGAATTTATTGCCGTGAACGGTTTTGATTGGTCAAAGCCTAGCTTCCAATCAGTAGAGGGCGGTGAACCGGCGAGGGAGGAGTGATGACCATCTTCATGGGCTTGTAAAAGCCTTGTAATTAATAGATTAGTTTTGAAAACACTGCATATTCTGCCTATGCCATCGTGCATAAGACACCGTGTGTTACTCTGTGCTTTCTGATGTTTAATATATGCATCATATTTATGGTTGTCCCTGCAATACTTCCACTCTGGTCCTGTAGATAAAAAGGAAAAAAACTGGCTTGGCGGCTTAGTACCAAACGGGTCAGAACACCCGGTTTATAGCCAATATTTTTAACATAGGATAAAACAGAACCAGATGTAAAAAAGGCTGAAATAACCTTTGATTAATACAGAAAGCAACTGTTCATAAACAATAGCCACACCTGTACCTTTGATCTCCTGACCACCGGTTTAAATGACCCGGGCGATGAATTTGATAATCCTGTCTTTTTTGAGAAGTCAATGTTTCTGAATACTTAATTATTATCATGCCCTGGCGGCTTGTTGTCAAATAGTCCAGCCGGTGAAAAGACCATGCTGATTATTTGTAAAATTGAGACAACAAAAAATCAATAAGGCAAATAACAGGTGGTAAACAAAATTAACCTTGCGATTAAAGGTTGGGGGTTTCTGATTCAAATACGATCAGTAAACTAGACCAAAGGGGTTAAGCTAAGGTTTGAATACGACCATATAGCCCCCAATGGCTTTGGCGTTGCGCCGATCAAGAGGGTATCGACAGCTATGTTCTCTTTGGTTTGAATACGACCTATGTTTGAACAGGAAGCCACCAAATGACCTTGAGAGGTTTTTAACGACCCTGATTCGAATACGATCCAAGTCGGACCCAAAAGGGGTTAAGCTGTGATTCGGATACAATGAAGAAGCCCCCTAGTGAGTTTGGCTTTGAGCCGATCAAAAGGGTTACGACAACTATGTTCTCTTTGGTTCGAATACGACCTATGTTTGAACAGGAAGCCCCCTAGTGACCATGATAGTTGTAGCTAGATTCGAATATGATCATAAGACGAACCAAAAAGGTTAGACTTAATTCAAATATGATCAGCTCCTTAATAGTCATTTGAAAATAGTAGTAAAATAATAAAGATGTGTAATCTTTCTGAAAAGAAAAGAGACCGATGGCCCTACTTTATTACTTATCATAGTATATATAACGTCAACGTATGTACATGATGAGAGCCGGTGGCTCAGGTGTAGTATGGCCGAAGTTGAGCAATGTTCCATGGCCGGCGGGTCTCTTCTTCCGACTTACGTGAGTCTTTGTGCTCTTGAACGTCAACGAGGTAATATGACCCGTTGTTTAAGTTCTTGCTAACCACAAAGGGTCCTTCCCAAGGTGGGGATAGCTTGTGTGCATCTGACGGATCCTGGATGAGCCGGAGCACCAGGTCACCTTCTTGAAAAGTCCTGGATTTAACCTGGCGGCTGTGATAACGGCGCAGGTCCTGTTGATAAATTGTTGACCGAGCCGCTGCTAAGTCTCTTTCCTCATCTAACAAGTCAAGTGCATCCTGTCTGGCTTGTTCATTGTTAGCTTCAACATAAGCCGCCACACGGGCGAGTCATGACAGATGTCACTAGGCAACACTGCTTCCGCTCCATAAACCATGAAGAAAGGTGTATAACCTGTAGACCTGTTAGGGGTGGTGTTGATACTCCACAGCACCGAGGGTAACTCCTCTACCCAACAACCCGGCGTTCGCTGCAAGGGAACCATAAGCCGGGGCTTGAGACCTTTTAAGATTTCCTGATTTGCTCTCTCAGCCTGACCATTGGATTGAGGATGAGCTACAGACGAAACATCAAGCCGGATATGCTCGCGCTGACAGAACTCCTCCATAGCCCCTTGGGATAGAATAGTGCCATTTTCAGTGATAATGCTGTGTGGAAAACCAAAACGGAAGATCACCCTTTTCATGAATTGAACCGCTGTGGCCGCATCACACTTACTCACTGGTTCTGCCTCAACCCACTTTGTGAATTTGTAAACTGCCACTAAAAGATGTGTCTTTTTATCCTTAGACCTTTTGAAAGGTCCAACCATGTCAAGCCCCTAGACCGCAAATGGCCAAGTGATTGGAATCATCCGCAACTCTTGAGCCGACACATGTGCTCGTCGTGCGAATTTTTGACATCCATCACATCTACTGACCAGATCTTCTACATGAGCGTGAGCCGTCACCAATAAAAACCATGACGAAAAGCTTTGGCCACCAGAGACTTCGACCCGACGTGATGATCACAATCACCTTCATGGATCTCATGAAGTATTTCTTGGCCTTCTTCAGGGGAAACACACCGCTGAAACGCTCCAGAGACACTGCGATGGTATAGTCCTCCGTCAGAAATCGTCATTGACTTAGACCGCCGGGTTATCTGTCAGGCCAGGGTCTCATCCGCTGGCAGCTCGCCCCGGGTCATGTAAGCCAAGAATGGTACTGTCCAATCTGGGATGACGTGAAGAGCCGCCACCAACGGCGCCTCCGGGTCAGGAACGGCTAGATCTTCTTCTGTAGGTAAATCAACAGATGGGTTATGTAAAACATCCAAAAAGGTGTTAGGTGGCACCGGCTTATGCTGAGATCCCAATCGGCTTAAAGCATCAGCCGCTTCGTTCTTCCTACAGTCAATGTGCTCCACCTAATAACCTTTAAAATGCCCTGCAACAGCATCAACTTCACGACGATAAGCCGCCAAGAGAGGATGTTTGGAATCCCACTTGCCTACACCTGTTGAGCTACCAAATCTAAGTTGCCAAGACAGCAAACCCGGCTCAGGCTCATCTCTTTAGACATTCGAAGACCATGGAGCAATGCTTCGTATTCCGCTGCGTTGTTAGTGCAAGGAAACATCAGCCGCAACACATAACAAAATTTGTCACCTCGAGGGGAGGTTAAAACAACTCCAGCCCCCGGGCCTTCCAACTGTCTGGACCCATAAAAGTGAATAGTCCGATATGTGTTGTCTGGTTTCTCTTCCGGCATCTGCATCTCTGTCCAGTCATTAATAAAATCAACCAGTGCTTGAGACTTGATCGCAATACATGGCACATACTTCAACCCATGAGACCCAAGCTCAATGGACCACTTGGCGACTCGTCCAGTGGCTTCTCTATTTTGAATGATGTCTCCCAAAGGAGCAGAACTAACCACAGTGATTGGGTGACCCTGAAAGTAATGTTTGAGCTTCCGGCTCGCCATGAACACCCCATATACAAGCTTCTGCCAATGTGGATATCTTTGTTTAGATTCAATCAACACATCACTGACGTAGTAAACCGGTCATTGAACCGGATTTTCCTTGCCAACCTCCTTGCGTTCCACCAAAATTGCCACACTAACAACTCGTGAGTTGGCGGCTACATATAACAATAGCGGCTCTTTCTCAACTGGAGCAGCAAGGACCGGCGGCTCAGCAAGCTGTTTCTTCAGATCCTCAAAAGCAGAGTTTGCAGCGTCGCTCCAAACAAAATCATCTGTTTTCTTCATCATCTGATACAAAGGCATCGCCTTCTCCCCTAACCGGCTTATGAACCAGCTCAAAGCAGCAACACGACCCGCCAGCCGTTGAACGTCATTGATGCATGTTGGTTTGGCCAGGGATGTGATTGCCTTAATCTTCTCCGGGTTAGCTTCAATGCCTCAGTTGGACACCAAAAAACCCAAGAGCTTGCCAGCTGGGACTCCAAAAACACACTTGGCCGGGTTAAGCATCATTTTGTAGACCC
Source organism: Triticum urartu (assembly GCF_003073215.2). NCBI lineage: Eukaryota > Viridiplantae > Streptophyta > Magnoliopsida > Poales > Poaceae > Triticum > Triticum urartu. The sequence goes on along the minus strand of NC_053024.1, from coordinate 128,268,168 downwards.
GGAGGTTATCAAAGGTTTCTTTCAGATCTATGACCAAGGTTTCCTCTTTCCTGGATTTTACCACTATATCATCCACATAAGCATGAACATTACGCCCAATCTGATTATGAAGGTAATTCTGCATACATGTTGATAAGTTGCCTGGGCACTCTTTAGCCCGAAGGGCATAGACACATAGCAGAAGGCTCCAAACAGAGTGATGAAAGCTATCTTCTCTTGGTCCTTGACTGCCATCTTGATCTGATGATAACTTGAATAGGCATCCAGAAAACTCAAACGTGCGTGAGGGAGTCCTGGATTAGGGGGTGTTCGGATAGCCAGACTATGCGTTCAGCCGGACTCCTGGACTATGAAGATATAAGATTGAAGACTTCGTCCCGTGTCCGGATGGGACTTTCCTTGGCGTAGAAGGCAAGCTTGGCGATGTGATATTCAAGATCTCCTACCATTGTAACCGACTCTGTGTAACCCTAACCCTATCCGGTGTCTATATAAACCGAAGGGTTGTAGTCCGTAGGGGATCAACTCCATACACAATCATACCATAGGCTAGCTTCTAGGGTTTAGCCTCCTTGATCTCGTGGTAGATCTACTCTTGTACTACCCATATCTTCAATATTAATCAAGCAGGAGTAGGGTTTTACCTCCATCGAGAGGGCCCGAACCTGGGTAAAACAAAGTGTCCCCTGTCTCCTGTTACCATCCGACCTAGACTCACAGTTCGGGACCCCCTACCCAAGATCCGCCGGTTTTGACACCGACATTGGTGCTTTCATTGAGAGTTCCTCCGTGTCGTCGCCTTTAGGCCCGATGGCTCCTTTGATCTTCAACAACGATGCGGTTCGGGGTGAGACTTTCCTCCCCGGACAGATCTTCGTCTTCGGCGGCTTTGCACTATGGGCCAATTCGCTTGGCCACCTTGAGCAGATCGGAAGCTACGCCCCTGGCCATCAGGTCAGGTTTGGAAGCCTAAACTACACGGCTGACATCCGCGAAGACTTGATCTTCGACGGATTCAAGCCACAGCCAAGCGTGCCGCACTGTATCGATGGGCACGATATAGCTCTGCCGCTGAACAGCGCCTTGGAGGCCGCACACGCATCGGTTTCGACCATTGATTCGGAACCTACTGCGCCGATCGAGGATCAGCGGTTGGACGCTGCCTCAGGGGCTGCAATCTCAGAGGCGATCGAGCCGAACTCCAGCCCCGCACTCTGCATGGCCCATGACTCCGAGGAGCCGGATCCCTCTCCGAACTCCGAGCCCCCCGCGCCCCTACCAATCGAATCCGACTGGGCGCCGGTAATGGAGTTCACCGCAGCGGTCATCTTTCAGCATTCGCCTTTTGGCGACATCCTGAATTCTCTTAAGTCTCTCTCTTTATCAGGAGAGCCCTGGACGGACTACGGTCAGCAAGGGTGGGATACGGACGGTGAGGAAATTCAAAACCCACCCACCACCCACTTTGTAGCCACTGTCGACGACTTAACCGACATACTTGACTTCGGCTCCGAAGACATCGACGGCATGGACAACGATATAGGAGACGAACAGGAACCAGCACCTGTAGGGCGCTGGAAAGCCACCTCATCATACGACATATACATGGTGGATACTCCAAAAGATGGAGATGGCGATGGAACAATGGGGGATAACGCCCCCAAGAAACAGCCAAAGCGCCGGCGTCAGCGGCGCCGCTCTAAATCCCGCAAAAGCAAAAACGGTGATTCCGGCACGGGAGATAATACTACCCTGGACAGTGCCGAAGAACACCCACCTCAGCAAGATTCGGCACAGGAAGATGGAGAAGCCAGCCCTCACAAGAGAGCGGCAGACCAAGAGGTCGAGGATGATAACTATACGCCTCCCTCCGAAGACGAGGCAAGCCTCGATGATGACGAATTCATCATACCATCAGACTCCGCCAAACAAGAGCGTTTTAAACGCAGGCTTTTAGCCACGGCAAGCAGCCTCAAGAAAAAGCAGCAACAGCTTAGAGCTGCCCAAGATTTGCTAGCTGATAGATGGACTGAAGTCCTTGCGGCCGAAGAGTATGAACTCGAACGCCCCTCCAAGAGTTACCTGAAGCACAGGCCGCTACCCCGATCAGAGGAGGAAGCACCTACATCACCAGCGCATGACATGGCAGACCGGCCACCCCGTGGCCGTGACAGAGAGGCCGCTCAGCCCTCCACCCAAGCCATGCCCCGACGCCGCACAACTAAGGCACGGGAAAATGCTCCCGACCTGCGAGACATACTGGAGGATAAAGCAAGACAAACAAGATCGATCTACGGATCGCGCAGGCGCCCTACGGCATGTGACAATGATCTTCACTCCGGATACAACAAATCCGGCCGGGCCGAACACAACAGACATAGCTCTTCCGAGCTGCGTCGTGATATAGCTCAGTACAGAGGCGCCGCACACCCGCTATGCTTCACGAATGAAGTAATGGATCATAAAATCCCAGAGGGCTTCAAACCCGTAAAAATCGAATCATACGATGGCACCACAGACCCGGCGGTATGGATCGAGGACTATCTCCTTCACATCCACATGGCACGCGGCGATGATCTACACGCCATCAAGTACCTCCCGCTCAAACTTAAAGGACCGGCCCGGCATTGGCTTAACAGCTTGCCAGCAGACTCAATCGGTTCTTGGGAGGACCTGGAAGCCGCATTCCTCGATAACTTCCAAGGCACTTACGTACGACCGCCGGATGCCGACGACTTAAGCCACATAATTCAGCAGCCAGAAGAATCAGCCAGACAATTTTGGACACGGTTCCTAACAAAGAAAAACCAGATAGTCGACTGTCCGGACGCAGAGGCCCTAGCAGCCTTCAAGCATAACATCCACGACGAGTGGCTTGCCCGGCACCTGGGACAGAAAAGCCGAAATCCATGGGAGCACTCACGACACTCATGACCCGCTTTTGCACGGGAGAAGACAGCTGGCTGGCTCGCAGTAACAACTTATCAAAGAACCCTGGTAATTCGGATACCAAGGACAAAAGTGGCAGGACACGTTGGAATAAGCAAAAACACCGCGTTAACAGTGACATCAATGAAGAGATGGCAGTCAATGCCGGATTCAGAGGCTATAAATCCGGTCAGCGGAAAAAGCCATTCAAAAAGAATACTCAGGGCCCATCCAGTTTGGACCGAATACTCGATCGCTTGTGCCAGATACATGGCACCCCCGAAAAGCCAGCCAATCACACTAACAGGGATTGTTGGGTGTTCAAGCAGGCAGGCAAGTTAAGAGCCGAAAACAAAGACAAGGGGCTGCACAGCGACGACGAAGAGCCCAAGCCGCCAAACAACAATGGACAGAAGGGCTTTCCCCCACAAGTGCGGACGGTGAACATGATATACGCAACCCACATTCCCAAGCGGGAGCGGAAGCGTGCGCTGCGGGACGTATACGCGATGGAGCCAGTCGCCCCAAAGTTCAACCCATGGTCCTCCTGCCCGATCACCTTTGATCGAAGGGACCATCCCACTAGCATCCGTCATGGCGGCTTCGCCGCATTTGTTCTCGACCCAATCATTGACGGATTTCACCTCACAAGAGTCCTCATGGACGGCGGCAGTAGCCTGAACCTGCTTTATCAGGACACAGTGCGGAAAATGGGCATAGATCCCTCAAGGATCAAACCCACAAGAACGACCTTTAAAGGCGTTATACCAGGTGTAGAAGCCAACTGTACAGGCTCAGTAACACTTGACGTGGTCTTCGGATCCCCGGATAATTTCCGAAGCGAAGAGTTAATCTTCGATATAGTCCCGTTTCGCAGTGGCTATCACGCCCTGCTCGGACGAACCGCATTCGCAAAATTCAATGCGGTGCCGCATTACGCATATCTCAAACTCAAGATGCCAGGCCCTCGAGGAGTAATCACGGTCAACGGAAACACCGAACGCTCCCTCCATACGGAGGAGCATACGGCGGCTCTCGCAGCGGAGATACAAAGTAGCCTTCTTAGGCAATTCCCCAGTCTGGCCATTAAAAAGCCAGACACCGCCAAGCGCGCCCGGAGTAACCTACAGCAGGACCGCCTGGCATACTCTGAGAAAGCGTAGAAATGCGGCCCCAACCCCAGCTCTCGCGACCTAGCGAAACCAGTACCTCGCGTACATAACTACGCCCTTGAAATACCATGGGCACAGGGGAAGGGGCACAATAAACGGCACGCCCAACACACGGCTTAAAACATACTAGGGGCTTCCGGTTTCTTTTTTTAATTTTTTCTTACTTTCAGGACTCCATACTTCGGACGACCTGTTCGGCAACTCGACTGCCGCACAAACGACGCAAGATCCAGGGAGGCAGACAAGCCATGCCGCATTATGGAACTCCCAGGTGGTCTCTGTTACGAGCGGTATACCTGTTTTAAATACAATTCCGCAGCCTGCCCCTGGTCAGGACATATTGAATAGTCCAATATCTTTTGCTTATCGCACTATTTGTATCGTTCGGCTTTGATAAATAGCCTCTCTATAAACAATGCTTAACTTCTCGTCTATTTTTTGCATTACTCTATTTTATATATGTTCATTAATGACATGTTGCACCCGTACACTATGGTACGACAAGTATGCCAGGGGCTTCAGTACCGTTTAATATGGTGTGAGAAGTCCGTACACTTTCACAAGTGCGGCACCCCGAACTTATAGCACTATATGCATCGGCTCCGAATCATGATTTGGGTCAATAGTTGGGTTTGCCCGGCTCCTATGTTTTGGTGCCTTACGTTCCGCTATATCCGCTAAGGTAGCACTAGGAGAACCTCTGCGATTGTGCCCCGGTTGAGCTGGGCTAAGCACCTTAGTGGAGAAAGCTAAAACTAACTGTCATGATGAGGCGAGAGACCGGTCGCTGTTCGAGAGGTTTTTCGGGTCCCTAAAGGCCTATGCCGCTTCGAGCGAGGAGCTGGATAACCCCAGCCAAGGCGTGGATAGCGCCCCGAACTCGGTCTTCCGAACTAGGGGCTTCGCCGAAATTTAAAATTATAAAGTTCTATGGCTAAGTGAGAGTGTTCAAGCATTATAGTCTGATTGCCTGGTTCGCCGTGCTGAGCGCCTCCCTCGAAGGACCCAACTATGGGAAAAAGAGTGCTCAGGTTTATCCCCGAACACCCCAGCACTAGTGGCATGGGGGCAGAAGCCGACGACTGGCCATCTCTCAATTTTTTGATAAACGACCGCACAGAAAATAATATTTTAAATTCAACAAGCATTGCTTAAGCGCCTATGAACAAGTTTTCAGCGCACAGGATAAAAACGAGCGAGTTTCTTCAAAAATTACATCCTTGGTACGTTCATCTGCCACAAGGCAAGCACCCACAAGAACATCCTTGTAATAGTTCTCGGGCTTGCGATGCTCCTTCCCCGGCGGCGGCCCGTCCTTCACAAGCTTCTCACCGTCTAGCTTACCCCAGTGCACCTTTACACGGGCAAGGGCCCTACGGGCACCTTCATGCAGACAGAGCGCTTGAGGACCTCAAGCCTTGGACAGGCCTCCACCAGCCGCCACACCAGCCCGAAGTAGCTCCCAGGCAGGGCCTCTCTGGGCCACAGCCGAGCTATGAAGCCCTTCATGGCCTGTTCGGCCGCCTTGTGGAGTTCGACCAGCTGTTTCAACTGGTCGCTCAAGGGCACAGGGTGTCCGGCCTCAGCATACTGAGACCAGAACACCTTCTCCGTCGAGCTGCCCTCTTCAGCTCGGTAGAATGCGGCGGCATCAGATACGCTGCGGGGAAGATCTGCGAATGCCCCTGGAGAACTCCGGATTCGCGTAAGTAACAAGTAGTTTACTTTTATATTTCTGCTTTGCATAAAGAATGCTTTACCCGCTGCTATCTTCATCATTTCCTCCAACTCTCGGAGGGCCTTTTGGGCTTCGGCCTTGGCAGACTTGGCAGTCTCAAGGGCCGCCGCGAGCTCGGACGCTCGGGTCTCTGACTCAAGCTCCAAACTCTCATGTTTTCTCATGAGAGCCTGAAGCTCTTGCTGCACCTCGCCGACCTGAGCCCCAAGTTTTTCTCGTTCGGTGCGCTCCGCGGCCGTTTTCTTTTCGGCCTCAGACAACGCCTGCTTGAGGGTCGCCACCTCAGTCGTGGCCCCTACAATAAGCAGTACAATCCTGTTATTTTTTGCAATCACGCCTCTCTATAGGCACTTATTTCTGTAAGGTATTTCTTACCTTCTTTCTCCTCGAGTTGCCGCTTGGCAAGGCCGAGCTCTTGCTCGGACCGCTCGAGTCCCTGTTTCAGGACACCCACCTCCGTAGTCAGTGCGGCGGTGGACAGTAGTGAAGCCTGCATACGCATATTGACTCTTTATTGTTAGACTCCTGCGAAATTTAATAGATCCTCTATTCGGCCTTTCTTTCCGAACGCCAAATAGAGCATCAGGGGCTACTGTCTATGCGGTAATATTTTTACATATTTTTACTTACCTCGAAGCCTTTTAGGAGGCTAGCGCAAGCATCACTCAGCCCGCTCTTGGCGGACTGGACCTTCTGGATCACCGTACTCATAGTAGTACGGTGCTCCTCGTCGATGGAGGCGCCTTCAAGCACCTCCAGCAGATTGTCCGGCACCTCTGGTTGGACGGAGGTTGCCGGCTCAGAAGACTTGCTCCTCTTGGAAGGATCTCGCATACCGCGGTCCGAAATCATTGAAGATTCCGGCACGGTGTCCGGCTTAAGGCCGGACTTGGAGCCCTGGGGGGTCTTGTCCCCTTTACTCCTGGAGTCCGGGAGGTTGCCTTGCGACTCCTCCAGGACCACCTCCTCCTGCCCCGGAGCTTGTCGCGACGCCACTTCGGCGTCGTCCGCAGTGCGGGGGGAGACAGCGGGCGGAACGGAGTTCACGTCCAATGAATCCAGGGAGCCGCTCGACGACTCGTTGAGTTCGGCCCGGGGCAGGCTGCATAAGTATCATCGACATTAGGTAAAGCTGTGCAACAAAGGAACATCACGAGTTACTCTGATATCCAAACTTACGATTTCGCCGGATGCTTGGCCCTGTCCGACCACTCCTCTTCATCTTCTTCGGCGTCGGGGGAATAGTCCGGCGGAGGGATCTTCCTCTTCCTGGACCCCTCGGCCTCCCCAGTTGGGGCGGCCTCCCTCTTCTTTCCTCCCCCACTGGAGGGGGAGAGGTTTCTTATTCCTCCTCCTCGTTTTCATGGGAGGAGGGCGTCTCGGACTCGCCGGATGACGAGTCCGACAACACCACATTACGGGTACTCTTTCGAGTCCCCGTGGTCTTCTTCTTCTTAGCCTTCTTCTCCGGCACCACATAAGGCGCCGGAGTCAGCAGCTTCACCAGTAGAGCTGGGGCTAGGTCTTCGGGCAGCGGAGCCGGACAGTTAATCGGTTCGGCCATCGCCCGCCAAGCCTGTCAAAGGCAAGGGAGTTTAGATCCCGCATAGAGTCAAACTATGAAAAAAGCTTGAACATCCTGTAACAGGTGTAGATAGCATACCTTGCTAGCGTGACGCTGTGAGCTGTATCCGCGGTCCTCGGAAGCGGATGCAGGAGCCTCGGCGCCCTTGAATAGCATCTTCCAGGCATCTTCGTACGTTGTGTCGAAGAGCCTGCTGAGGGTTTGATGCTGCGCCGAGTCGAACTCCCACAGATTGAAATCCCGGTGTTGGCACGGGAGGATCCGGCGGACGATCATAACCTGGATTATGTTGACAAGCCGGATTGGCTTGTTCACCAGGGACCGGATGCATGTTTGCAATCCGGTCACCTCTTTCTCGTCGCCCCATGACAGGCCCGTCTCTTTCCAGGACACAAGCCGCGTGGGGGGTCCGGATCGGAACTCAGGGACCGCGGTCCATTCCGGATCGCGTGGCTCGGTGATATAAAACCACCCGGATTGCCATCCCTTTAGGGTCTCCACGAAAGAGCCCTCGAACCATAGGGCGTTGGCCATCTTGCCTGCCATGGCGCCTCCTCACTCCGCCTGGCTTCCGCTCACCACCTTGGGCTTGCCGTTGAAAGTCTTGAGCCAGAGGCCGAAATGGGGGCGGACGCGGAGAAAGGCCTCGCACACGACGATAAACGCCGAGATGTTGAGGATGAAGTTCGGAGCCAGATCGTGGAAATCCAGGCCGTAGTAGAACATGAGCCCCCGGACAAATGGGTGGAGTGGAAAACCCAGTCCACGGAGGAAGTGGAGGAGAAATACCACCCTCTCATGGGGCCTTGGGTTGGGGATAAGCTGTCCCTTCTCGGGAAGCCGGTGCGCGATGTCCTTGGACAGATACCCGGCCCTCCTTAGCTTCTTGATTTTGTCCTCGGTAACGGTGGAGACCATCCATTTGCCTCCCGCTCCGGACATTGCTGGAGAAGGTTGAGGTGGGAAGTGCAGGCTTGGGCGCTGGAGCTCGGGTGCGCGAGAGATGGGTAGGCAAGGGAGGAAGAAGGCGTAGGTAAATAGGGTGGATCCTTATCCCCTTATATAGGCGGATGCGGTTATGCGCCCCCACTTGCCTAATAAAACTCGCTTGCCTTCCGAGCGCCGTGATAATTGGCGCGGTTGGGTTACCCACATCCGTATTAATGAGAATCCCGTAAAAAGGGTACACCGATCTCTGCTTTGACAAGACGTGCCAAGGAAACCACCTCGCAAAACATGCTGAGGTGGAAAAGTAAAAACGATTCGAGTAAAGGACTTGGCTGTAGTGTGATGGCGCACTTCAGAATACGTTAGCAGATTTGTTTTGTGTTAATATTATTCTCTCTATGGCAATATGTGGAAACTTATTTTACAGAGCCGGACACTACTCTTGGTGATTACAATCTTCTATGAAGGACTTGGAGGAGGAACCCGCCTTGCAATGTCGAAGACAATTTGCGTGCCGGACTCGTCGTCATTGAAGCCTGGTTCAGGGGCTACTGAGGGAGTCCTGGATTAGGGGGTGTTCGGATAGCTGGACTATACCTTCAGCCGGACTCCTGGACTATGAAGATATAAGATTGAAGACTTCGTCCCGTGTCCGGATGGGACTTTCCTTGGCGTGGAAGGCAAGCTTGGCGATGTGATATTCAAGATCTCCTACCATTGTAACCGACTTTGTGTAACCCTAACCCTATCCGGTGTCTATATAAAAACCGGAGGGTTGTAGCCCGTAGGGGATCAACTCCATACACAATCATACCATAGGCTAGCTTCTAGGGTTTAGCCTCCTTGATCTCGTGGTAGATCTACTCTTGTACTACCCATATCTTCAATATTAATCAAGCAGGAGTAGGGTTTTACCTCCATCGAGAGGGCCCAAACCTAGGTAAAACAAAGTGTCCCCTATCTCCTGTTACCATCCGACCTAGACGCACAGTTCGGGACCCCCTACCCGAGATCCGCCGGTTTTGACACCGACAGTGCGCAACCCGCCGTAGCATCAATGATCTGATCAATACGGGGGAGAGCGAAAGGGTCAGCTGGACAAGCCTTTTTTAAATTGGTGTAATCCACACACATACGCCAGGTGCCATTCTTTTTGAGTACAAGCACCGGGTTGGCTAACCACTCTGGGTGAAAGACTTCCACAATGAACCCGGCCGCCAAGAGCCGGGCCACCTCTTCTCCGATGGCCTTGCGCCTTTCTTCGTTGAATCGTCAGAGAAACTGCCTGACCGGCTTAAACTTTGGATCAATATTGAGAGTGTGCTCAGCAAGTTCTCTCGGGACACCCGACATGTCAGAAGGTTTCCATGCAAAGATGTCCCGGTTCTCACGGATGACCTCGATGAGTGCGCTTTCCTATTTTGGATCCAAATTGGCACTGATGATGAATTGCTTGGATGAGTCGCCGGGCACAAAATCAACCGTCTTGGTGTCATCAGCTGACTTGAATTTCAACACCGGTTGATGCTCCGTTGTTGGCTTCTTTAGAGACGTCATGTCTGCCGGGTCAACATTATCTTAATAAAACTTCAGCTCCTCCGTTGCACAAACAGACTCAGCGTATGCAGCATCTCCTTCTTCACACTCCAGGGCTATTTTCCAGCTTCCATGTACTATAATGGTGCCCTTATAACCCGACATCTTGAGTTGCAGATACACATAACATGGCTGACTCATGAACTTGGCGTAAGACGGCCGTCCAAACAAAGCATGATATGGGCTTTTGATCTTAACCACCTCAAAGGTTAATTTCTCCGCTCTGGAATCATATTCATCCCCAAAGACTACTTCCAGTTCAATCTTGCCAACTGGGTATGCCGATTTGCCAGGTACCACATCGTGAAAACAGTGTTAGATTGCTTAAGACTCTTATCAGTTAACCCCATCCGACGAAACGTCTCATAGTAGAGGATGTTGATGCTACTGCCTCCATCCATGAGCACTTTAGTGAATTTATATCCACCAACCTGAGGCGCTACTACCAAGGCCAAGTGACCCAGATTGTCAACCCGGGGAGGATGATCTTCTCTACTCCACACAATAGGCTGTTCTGACCACCGTAAGTAACGCGGAATCGCCGGCTCAACGGCATTGACAGCCCTCTTGTGAAGCTTTTGGCCCCGCTTGCACAAGCTAGTGGTAAACACATGCTATTGCCCACTATTCAACTGTTTTGGGTTGCTCTGATATCCGGATTGCTGCTGATTACCTTGGCCGGGTTGTGGATTATAACCTCCTTGGTTACCCGCATGTCCCTGCCTGAAAGCCGCCTCCACCTGAGCCGGCGCCCGGGCCATGAAAGCCGCCTCCACCTGAACCGCCACCAGGGCCGTGACTTCCATCAAATGCATTTGAATTTTTAAATGCTTTATGATTGTACAGTCCTTCCACAGATGGATGGCTGGATTCTCCCGGGTGCCGTGTCTCGGACAAGGTTCATTCAATAGTTGCTCAAGGGTGGGACCTGACCCACCTGACCGAGGGGGCTGCCTACCCTTGCGCCGTTGATTGTTGCCCTGCGCATTGGTGTTAGCCACAAATTCGTCAGCCTTACGTTTATTACCTCCTTGATTTGCCGGGTTATGCTGGTGACCCTTGCTGTTGCCGTTCTTCTTTCCCTTCCTTGTCTTTTCTTCATCAGACGCAGGGTCCTTGGTACTATCAAAATCAACATATTTGACGAGAGCCGCCATCAACTGGCCCATGTCATTGCAGTCACGTTTAAGCCGCCCCAGCTTCTGCTTCAGAGGTTCAAAACGGCATTTTTCTCCAACATTAAGATTGCCGAGCCGGCATCCATCTTATCAGATGAATGAATTATCTCCTTGACCCGGCGCACCCAATGGGTTGTGGACTCACCTTCCTCTTGTTTACAATTAGTCAGGTCCACGATTGACATAGGTTGTTTGCATGTGTCTTTGAAATTCTGAATGAACCGGGATTTTAACTCCGCCCATGAACCGATGGAATTGGGGGGCAACCCTTTTAGCCAAGTACGAGCCGTTCCATCCAACATCATGGTGAAATATTTAGCCATTGCCATGTCGCTGACCTCCAACAGCTCCATGGCCATCTCATAACTCTCAATCCAGGCCCCAGGCTGCAAATCAGCTGGGTAATTAGGCACCTTACGAGGCCCCTTGAAATCCTTTGGCAAACGCTCATTACGTATGGTAGGCACCAGGCAAGGGACACCTCTGGTTCTCGTGGCCACTCCTGCCTCAACCGAGGTTGCTGGATAAGCCGGAAAAGTCTGGTGAGCCGCCTGCTCAGCTGCCAATTTAACCGCTCGCTCAGCCTCTTGTCGGATCCTCTCCTGATACACCAAGTTAGGGGCTCTAGCCTGTCCCGGCTCATGCTTGTGCGGCCGGTTGCGGCGTTGAACATTGCTTGACATGTCAGCTGAATCCATACGCCTACTGTAGCTTGGGCTCCGGCTCAGGCGAGGGGTTGAATGGACCATGTCTCAACTATAAGAGTACGCATCCTGCTGCGCCAGAGCTGTTTGAAGAAGTTATCTCACCCTGAAAGTCTCTACCTGAAGCTGTTGAGCATGAGCGTCCAAATTTTCTTGACCTCCTCTGTTGCTAAATTTTCTTTAGCTTGTACCATCTCCTCACATGCGCATGCCACCTTTGCGTCATGCTGAGCTTGATTCACCGGCTCTACCACGACAGTCAACAGGGTCGTCAATTTATCCATGAGGTCCATCAGAATCTGAGCCGGGGGGTGCGCGAGGTCTCCTGACCCGGCTGCGGCTGACCCGGTGGCTGTTGATGCCGCTGCTGTGGAGTTCTGCCCCGGCTGTGTTCCTGCCATGAAGACTCTGGCCCAATTCGGCGACTCAAGGGGGTCCGGAATACTACTGCCATCAGAATAGCCCCCGAGCATGCCATCCTGCAGCTAATACAAAGAGTCCGTATCTCCCGTTGATGATGTGGAGTCAGAACAGACAACCGTCTCACCGCCATCCACTGATTCTTCAGAGTATTCACCGCCATGGATGCAACCTACGAAGGCATGCTTCACGACAGATTGAACACGGGTGGACCTCGCGCGCTGAACCGTTTCGATGAGGTTGGTGTGGACGTCCGGCTCAGGGCCTGACTCGCCGATCCGGCCGATGAAGACATGAATTCCGCCGAAGGGGACCCGGTACCCGTACTCAATTGAGCCGGCCTTGGGGCCCAGCCTTCGTCGTTGATGTAGAGCTTACCGCGATGACTCTTGGTCATCCAGCCCACAACATATCCCTTGAGCCCTTCGAAGTTGCCCTTCAAGAACTCGAATCCACCGTGCGCTGGCCCCACGGTGGGCGCCAACTATCGTGGAATTGTCACGGCAGATGTCCTAGCAAAAGGACTTAGTCGTAGGTCCATCGCAACTAGGAAGCTTAAAGGGGTTAATCGGGACAAAGGACACGAGAGGTTTTATACTAGTTCGGCCCCTTACGATGAAGGTAAAAGCCTATGTCTAGTTGTGTTGACATTGCTAGGGTTTCGATCGCCAAGAGGCTAGTTCGCCGGCTTGGTTATCGATCTCTTGTTTCTTGCCCTAAGCCGCCACCGGGTCGTCCCCTTATATACACGGGTTGACGCCTGGTGGCCTACAGAGTCCCTGCCAGCTCATAAATCGAGTCCGGCTTGGTGACTTCTTTTACATGCCTTTCTTTACAAGTCTTTCCTTACATAAGGCGGTTTACAATATTGGGCCTTAAGCCGCCTCTAGGCCTTTAGGCCTTCTATAAGTTTTAACAAACTATCGCCTTGAGTGTTTACTGGGCTTCCTTTGTGACCCGCCATTGGGTCTTGACCTGGCCCCTCCTGGGCGGGTCATAACTGATAGCTATATCCCCAACACCCCCTGGGCGCGCCCTCCACCCTCGTGGGGCCCTCGTTGCTGCACCGACGTACTTCTTCCTCCTATGTATACCTACATACCCCCAAACTACCAGATACGGAGCCAAAACCCTAATTCCACCGCTGTAACTTTCTGTATCCACGAGATCCCATCTTGGGGCCTGTTCCAGAGCTCCACCGGAGGGGGCATCGATCACGAAGGGCTTCTACATCAACACCATAGCCGCTCCGATGAAGTGTGAGTAGTTTACCTCAGACCTTCGGGTCCATAGTTATTAGCTAGATGGCTTCTTCTCTCTTTTTGTATCTCAATACAATGTTCTCCCCCTCTCTTGTGGAGATCTATTCGATGTAATCTTATTTTGTGGTGTGTTTGTTGAGACCGATGAATTGTGGGTTTATGATCAAGTTTATCTATGAACAATATTTGAATCTTCTCTGAATTCATTTATGTGTGATTGGTTATCTTTGCAAGTCTCTTCGAATTATAAGTTTGGTTTGGCCTACTAGATTGATCTTTCTTGCAATGGGAGAAATGCTTAGCTTTGGGTTCAATCTTGCGGTGTCCTTTCCCAGTGACAGTAGGGGCAGCAAGGCACATATTGTATTGTTGCCATCGAGGATAACAGGATTGGGTTTATATCATATTGCATGAGTTTATCACTCTACATCATGTCATCTTGCTTAAAGTGTTACTCTGTTCTCTTGGACTTAATACTCTAGATGCATGCTGGATAGCGGTCGATGTGTGGAGTAATAGTAGTAGATGCAGGCAGGAGTCGGTCTACTTGTCTCGGACGTGATGCCTATATACATGATCATACCTAGATATTCTCATAACTATGCTCAATTCTGTCAATTGCTCAACAGTAATTTGTTCACCCATCGTAAATACTTATGCTCTCGAGAGAAGCCACTAGTGAAACCTATGGCCCCCGGGTCTATCTTCCATCATATTAATCTTCCAATACTTAGTTGTTTTTATTGCTTTCTATTTTACTTTGCATCTTTATCATAAAAATACCAAAAATATTATCTTATCATATCTCACTCTCGTAAGTGACCATGTAGGGATTGACAACCCCTTATCGCGTTGGTTGCGAGGATTTATTTATTTGTGTAGGTGCGAGGGACTTGCGTGTGGCCTCCTACTGGATTGATACCTTGGTTCTCAAAAACTGAGGGAAATACTTACACTGCTCTACTGCATCACCCTTTCCTCTTCAAGGGAAAACCAACGCAATGCTCAATAGGTAGCACCCTCATGTCCGTATTCTATTTTATCAACACCTCTATCTCTAAACATGTGGACATTTTTATCGTTATCGGCTTCCGCTTGAGGACACGCGAGGTCTAAGCTAGCGGGAGTTGATACGTCCATTTTGTATCATGCTTTTATATCGATATTTATTGTATTATGGGCTATTATTACACGTTATGTCACAATACTTATGCCTATTCTCTCTTATTTTACAAGGTTTACATGAAGAGGGAGAATGCCGGCGGCTGGAATTCTGGGCTGGAAAAGGAGCAAATATTAGAGACCTATTCTGCACAGCTCCAAAAGTCCTGAAACTTCACGGAAGTTATTTTTGGAATTAATAAAAAATACTGGCGAAAGAATCCATTAGAGGGGGTCCACACCCTGGCCACGAGGGTGGGGGCGCGCCCTACCCCCTAGGTGCGCCCCCTGCCTCATGGGCCCCATGGCAGGCCTCCGGTGCCCATCTTCTGCTATATGAAGTCTTTTGTCCGAGAAAAAATCATAAGCAAGTTTTCAGGAAGAAACTCCGCCGCCACGAGGTGGAACCTTGGCAGAACCAATCTAGGGCTCCGGCAGAGCTGTTTGATACGTCCATTTTGCGTCATGCTTTTATATTGATATTTATCGCATTATGGACTGTTATTTCACTTTATATCACAATACTTATGGCTATTCTCTCTTATTTTACAAGGTTTACATAAGGAGGGAGAATGCCGGCAGCTGGAATTCTGGGCTGGAAAATGAGCAAATATTAGAGACCTATTTTGCGCAACTCCAAAAGTCCTGAAACTCCACGGAACGTCTTAAAAGAAATAAAGAAAAATCCATGCCAAAGATGAAGGCCAGGGGGCCCACACCCTTCTCACGAGGGTGGGGGGCGCACCCCCCTAGGGCGCGCCCCCTACCTCGTGGGCCCCTTGGTGGGTCTCCGACATCCATCTTCTCCTATATGAAGTCTTTCGATGAGAAACAAATGAGAAGCAACCTTTCGGGACGAGACTCCGCCGCCACGAGGCGGAACCAATCTAGAGCTCCGGCAGAGCTGTTCTGCCGGGGAAACTTCCCTCCGGGAGGGGGAAATCATCACCATCGCCATCACCAACGCTCCTCTCATCGGGAGAGGGCAATCTCCATCAACATCTTCACCAGCACCATCAAATCTCCAAACCCTAGTTCATCTCTTGTATCCAATTCTTGTCTCAAAGTCCGGGATTGGTGCTAGTAGGTTGCTAGTAGTGTTGATTACTCCTTGTAGTTGATGCTAGTTGGTTTATTTGGTGGAAGATCATATGTTCAGATCCTTTATGCATATTATTACCCCTCTGATTATGAACATGAATATGCTTTGTGAGTAATTACTGTTGGGGATCGTAGCAGAAATTTAAAATTTTCTACGCATCACCAAGATCAATCTATGGAGTAATCTAGCAACAAGGGGAAGAGGAGTGCATCTACATACCCTTGTAGATCGCTAAACGGAAGCGTTGCAAGAACGCGGATGAAGGATTCGTACTTGTAGCGATTCAGATCGGGGTTGTTTTCGATCTAAGCGCCGAACCACGACGCCTCCGCGTTCAACACACGTGCAGCCCGGTGACGTCTCCTACGCCTTGATCCAGCAAGGGGAGAAGGAGAGGTTGGGGAATACTCCGTCCAGCAGCAGCACGACAGCGTGATGGTGGTGGAGGAGCGCGGAACTCCAGCAGGGCTTCGCCAAGCACTACGAGAGACGAGGAGGGAGAGAGGTAGGGCTGCGCCAAGAGGGAGATGACCTCGCGTATGTTGCAGCCCCCAATACCTCAAGTATATATAGGGGAAGGGGAGGGTCTGTGCCCCCATCTAGGGTTCCCTCCCTAGGGGTGGCGGCAGCCCCAAAACCCATCTAGGGTTGCGGCCAAGGGGAGAGAGAGAGAGGGGGCGCACCTAGGGTGGGCCTTAAGGCCCATCTGCCCTAGGGTTTGCCCCCCTCCCCTCTAGGAGGTGCCTTGGGCCTTGGTAGGAGGCGCCCCAGGCCACCTAGGGGCTCGTGCCTTCCCACTATTGGCCCATGTAGGCCTCCAGGGCTGGTGGCCCCTCCCGGTGGACCCCCAGACCTCTCCGGCGGTCCCGGTACACTACCGGTGATGCCTGGAACACTTCCGGTGGCCAAAACCATACTTCCTATATATCAATCTTTACCTCCGGACCATTCCGGAACTCCTCGTGACATCCGGGATCTCATCCGGGACTCCGAACAACATTCGGTTACCGCGTGCATACTTTCCCTATAACCATAGCGTCATCGAACCTTAAGTGTGTAGACCCTACGGGCTCGGGAGTCATGCAGACATGGCCGAGACAACTCTCTGGTCAATAACCAACAGCGGAATCTGGAAACCCATGTTGGCTCCCACATGCTCCACGATGATCTCATCGGATGAACCATGATGTCAAGGATTCAATCAATCCCGTATACAATTCCCTTTGTCTATCGGTACGATACTTGCCCGAGATTCGATCGTCGGTATCCCGATACCTTGTTCAATGTCGTTACCGGCAAGTCTCTTTACTCGTTCCGTAACACATCATCCCGTGATCAACTCCTTGATCACATTGTGCACATTATAATGATGTCCTACCGAGTGGGCCCAGAGATACCTCTCCATTACACGGAGTGACAAATCCCAGTCTCGATTCGTGCCAATTCAACAGACACTTTCGGAGATACCTGTAGTGAAAATTTATAGCCACCCAGTTACGTTGTGACGTTTGGCACACCCAAAGAACTCCTACGGTATCCGGGAGTTGCACAATCTCATGGTCTAAGGAAATGATACTTGACATTAGAAAAGCTTTAGCATACGAACTACACGATCTTTTGCTAGGCTTAGGATTGGGTCTTGTCCATCACATCATTCTCCTAATGATGTGATCCCGTTATCAACGACATCCAATGTCCATGGTCAGGAAACTGTAACCATCTATTGATCAACGAGCTAGTCAACTAGAGGCTTACTAGGGACATGGTGTTGTCTATGTATCCACACATGTATCTGAGTTTCCTATCAGTACAATTCTAGCATGGATAATAAAGATTATCATGAACAATGAAATATAATATAATAATAACTAATTTATTATTGCCTCTAGGGAATATTTCCAACAGTCTCCCACTTGCACTAGAGTCAATAATCTAGTTCACATCGCCATGTGATTAATACTCACAGGTCACATCGCCATGTGACCAACATCCAAAGAGTTTACTAGACTCAATAATCTAGTTCACATCACTATGTGATTAACACTCAATGAGTTCTGGGTTTGATCATGTTATGCTTGTGAGAGAGGTTGTAGTCAACGGGTCTTGCCATATTCAGATCCCTATGTATTTCGCAAAACTTTATGTCATATCATAGATGCTGCTACCACGTTCCACTTGGAGCTATTCCAAATTGCTGCTCCATTATACGTATCCGGTATCTCTACTCAGAGCTATCCGGATAGGTGTTAAGCTTGCATCGACATAACTCTTTATGTCGAACTCTTTATCATCTCCATAACCGAGAAACATTTCCTTATTCCTCTAAGGATAATTTCGATCGCTATCTGGTGATCCAGTCCTTGATCACCTTTGTACCCTCTTGCCAGACATGTGGCAAGGCACACATCAGGTGCGGTACTCAGCATGGCATACCGTATAGAGCCTATGACAAGAGCATAGGGACGACCTTCATCCTTCCTCTTTCTTCTGCCGTGGTCAAGCTTTGAGTCTTACTCAACTTCACACTTACAACTCAGGTAAGAACCCCTTCTTTGACTGATCTATTTTGAACTCCTTCAAAAACATGTCAAGGTGTGCATTCTTTGAAAGTATCATCAGGCGTCTTGATCTATCTCTATTGATCTTGATGCCCAATTTGTAAGTAGCATTATCCAGGACTTCCTTTGAAAACACTCTTCAAACAACCGTTTATGCTTTCCCGAAATTCTACATTATTTCAGATCTACAATAAGTCATCCACATATACTTATCATAAATGTTGTAGTGCTCCCACTCACTTTCTTGTAAATACAAGTTTCTAGCAAACATTGTATAAACCTAAAATCTTTGATCATTCCATCAAAGCATATATTCTGACTCCGAGATGCTTGCTCTAGTCCATAGAAGGATCGCTGGAGCCAGCATACCTTTTAGCATCCTCAGGATCGACAAAACCTTTTATTGTATCACATACAACCTTTTCTTAGGAAAACTTGGTAAGGAAACTTGTTTTGACATCCATCTGTAAGATTTCATAATCGAAAAATACAGCTAGTGCAAACATGATTCCGATGGACTTAAGCATCGCTACGGGTGAGAAATTCTCATCGTAGTCAACTCCTTGAACTTGTGAAAAGACTCTTTCCCACAAGTTGAGCTTCATAGACGGTAACATTACCGCCCACATCCGTCTTCTTCTTAAAGATCCATTTATCTCAATGGCTTGCTGATCATCAGGCAAGTCCACCAAAGTCCATACTTTGTTCTGATATATGGATCCTATCTCGGATTTCATGGCTTCTAAACATTTGTCGGAATACGAGCCCACCATCGCTTCTCCATAGCTCGTAGGTTCATTGTTGTCCAACAACATGATATCTGAGACAGGATTACCGTATCACTTAGGAGTAGTACATATCCTTGTCGACCTACGAGGTTCGATAGCAACTTGATCCGAAGCTTCATGATCACTATCATTAACTTCCTATTCAACAGACATAGGTGTCACAGAAAACATCTTTCTGTGTTGCATCACTCTCTGGTTGAAGTAAAGGTTTGACAACCTCATCAAGTTCTATCTTCCTCCCACTCAATTCTTTCGAGAGAAACTCCTTCTCGAGAAAGGACCCGTTTTTAGCGACAAACAATTTTCCCTCAGATCTGAGATAGAAGGTATACCCTACTGTCACCTTTGGGTATCCTATGAAGATGTGTTTGTCCGCTTTGGGTTCGAGCTTCTCCGGCTGAAGCCTTAAGCATCGCAGCCCCAAACATTAAGAAACGACAACTTTGGTTTCTTGCCAAACCAATGTTCATACGACGTCGTCTCAACGGACTTAGATGATGTCCTATCTAAAGTGAATGCAGCTGTCTCTAATGCATAGCCTCAAAATAATAGCGGTAGATCGATAAGAGACATCATAGATCGCACCATATCTCATAAGGTTCGATTACGACGTCCGGACACACCATTACCCTGTGGTGTTCCAGGTGGCTTCAACTGTGAAACAATTCCACAATGTCTTAAGTGTTTGCCAAACTCTTAACTCAGAAATTCTCATTGATCAGACCGTAGGAATTTGATCTTCTTGTTATGATGAATCTTAACTTCACTCTAAAATCGCTTGAACTTTTCAAACGTTTCAGACTTGTGCTTCATTAAGTAAATATACCTATATCTACTCAAATCATCAGTGAAGATGAGAAAATAGCGATATCCACTGCACGCTTCAATTCTCATTGGATCACACGCATCAGCATGTATGATTTCCAACAAGTCACTTGCCCATTTCATTGTACCTGAAAACGGGGTCTTAGTCATCCTGCCCATGAGGCATGGCTTGCATGTGTCAAGCGATTCAAAATCAAGTGACTCCAAACATCCATCGACATGGAGTTTCTTCATGCATCTTACGCCAATATGACCTAAGCGGCAGTGCCACAAGAAAGTGGTACTATCATTATTAACTCTACATCTTTTGGCGTGAACATGTGTATTACCACGACCGAGATTCAATGAACCATTCACATAGGGTGCATGACCATGAAAGGTATTATTCATGTAAACAGAATAACCAGTATTCTCTAACTTAAATGAATAACCGTATTGCAATGAACATGATATAATCATATTCCTGCTCAACGTAGACACCTGCTAACATTTATCTAGGTTCAATACTAATCCCGAAGGCAGATGGAGCGTGCGATGGTGATCTCATCAACTTTGGAAACACTTCCAACACACATCGTCACCTCGCCCTTAGCCAGTCTCCGTTTAGTCCGTAGCTTTTGCTTCAAGTCACCAATAATAGTAACCGAACCGGTATCCAATACCCAGGTGCTACCAGGACTACACATTAATAACACGTATATACTTTGTTGAAGTTGCCAGCCTTCTTATCTACCATGTATTTGGGGTAGTTCCGCTACCAGTGACCGTTCCCCTTACAATAGAAGCACTTAGTCTCGGGTTTGGGTTCAACCTTGGGTTCCTTCACTGGAGCGGCAACTGGTTTGCCATCCATGAAGTTTCCCTTCTAGCCCTTGCCCTTCTTGAAACCAGTGGTCTTTTAAACCATCAACACTTGATGCTCCTTCTTGATTTCTACCTTTTGCGGTCTTAAGCACCGCAAACAGCTCCGGGATCAACTCCATCCCTTGCATGTCATAGTTCATCACGAAGATCTAGTAGCTTAGTGATAGTGGCTAGAGAACTCTATCAATCACTATCTATCTAGAAGTTTAACTCCCACTTGATTTAAGTGATTGTAGCACCCAGACATTCTGAGCACATGCTCACTAGTTGAGCTATTCTCCTCCATCTTGTTGGCAAAATAACTTGTCAGAGGTCTCACACCTCTCAACACGGGCATGAGCCTGAAATCCTAATTTCAGCTCTTGGAACATCTCATATGTTCTATGGCGTTTAAAACGTCATTGGAATCCTGATTCTAAGCCGTAAAGTATGGTGCACTAAACTATCAAGTAGTCATCAGGATGTGTCTGTCAGGTGTTCACAACATCCATAGACGACGTTGTAGGGGTTTGCATATCGAGCGGTGCATCAAAGACGTAAGCCTTCTGTGTAGCAGTGAGGACACTCCTCGAACTATGGACCTAGTCCGCATCATTGCTTACAATATCTTTCAACTTAATCTTTCTCTAGGAACATATTGAAACAGGGAGCTACAACGTGAGCTATTTATCTACAACATATTTGCAAAGACAATTTAGACTATGTTCATGATAATTGAGTTCATCTTAATCAAATTATTTAATGAACTCCCTCTCAGATAGACATCCCTCTAGTCATCTAAGTGAAATATGATCCAAATCGACTAGGCCGTGTCCGATCATCACTTGAGACGGACTAGTCATCAACGGTGAACATCTCATGTTGATCGTATCTTCTATACGACTCATGTTCGACCTTTCGGTCTTCCGTGTTCCGAGGCCATGTATGTACATGCTAGGCTCGTCAAGTCAACCTAAGTGTTTCGCATGTGTCCCGAGGCCATGTCTGTACATGCTAGGCTCGTCAACACCCGTTGTATTCGAACGTTAGAATCTATCACACCCAATCATCACGTGGTGCTTCGAAACAACGAACCTTCGCAACGGTGCACAGTTAGGGGGAACACTTTTCTTGAAATTTTAGAGAGGGATCATCTTATTTAAGCTACCGTCGTTCTAAGCAAATAAGATGTAAAATATGATAAACATCACATGCAATCAAATAGTGACATGATATGGCCAATATCATCATGCTCCTTTTGATCTCCATCTTCAGGGCTCCATGATCATCGTTGTCACCGGCATGACACCATGATCTCCATCATCATGATCTCCATCATCGTGTCTACTTGAAGTTGTATCGTCATCTATTAATTCTACTACTATGGCTAATGCTTTAGCAATAAAGTAAAGTAATTACATGACGTTTATGTTGACACGCAGGTCATAAATAAATTAAGACAACTCCTATGGCTCCTGCCGGTTGTCATACTCATCGACATGCAAGTCGTGATTCCTATTACAAGAACATGATCAATCTCATACATCACATATATCATTCATCACATCCTTTTGGCTATATCACATCACAAGGCATATGCTGCAAAAACAAGTTAGACGTCCTCTAATTGTTGTTGCAAGTTTTTTACGTGGCTGCTATAGGTTTCTAGCAAGAACGTTTCTTACCTACGCGAAAACCACAACGTGATATGCCAATTTCTATTTACCCTTCATAAGGACCCTTTTCATCGAATCCGATCCGACTAAAGTGGGAGAGACAGACACCCGCTAGCCACCTTATGCAACTAGTGCATGTCAGTCGGTGGAACCAGTCTCACGTAAGAGTACGTGTAAGGTCGGTCCGGGCCGCTTCATCCCACGATGCCGCCGAATCAAGATAAGACTAGTAACGGCAAGTAAATTGACAATATCGACGCCCACAACTGCTTTGTGTTCTACTCATGCATAGAAACTACGCATAGACCTAGCTCATGATGCCACTGTTGGGGATCGTAGCAGAAATTTAAAATTTTCTACGCATCACCAAGATCAATCTATGGAGTAATCTAGCAACGAGGGGAAGAGGAGTGCATCTACATACCCTTGTAGAACGATAAACGGAAGCGTTGCAAGAACGCGGATGAAGGAGTCGTACTCGTAGCGATTCAGATCGCGGTTGATTCCGATCTAAGCGCCGAACCACGACGCCTCCGCGTTCAACACACGTGCAACCCGGTGACGTCTCCTACTCCTTGATCCAGCAAGGGGAGAAGGAGAGGTTGGGGAAGACTCTGTCCAGCAACAGCACGGCGGCGTGGTGGCGGTGGAGGAGCGCGGAACTCGAGCAGGGCTTCGCCAAGCACTACGAGAGACGAGGAGGGAGAGAGGTAGGGCTGCGCCAAGAGGGAGATGACATCGCGTATGTTGCAGCCCCCAATACCTCAAGTATATATAGGGGAAGGGGAGGGGCTGAGCCCCCATCTAGGGTTCCCTCCCTAGGGGTGGCGGCAGCCCCAAAACCCATCTAGGGTTGCGGCCAAGGGGGGAGAGCGAGATGGGGCGCACCTAGGGTGGGCCTTAAGGCCCATCTGCCCTAGGGTTTGCCCCCTCCACTCTAGGATGCGCCTTGGGACTTGGTGGGAGGCGCCCCAGCCCACCTAGGGGCTGGTCGCTTCCCACTATTGGCCCATGTAGGCCTCCGGGGCTGGTGGCCCCTCCCGGTGGACCCCCGGACCTCTCCGGTGGTCCCGGTACACTACCGGTGATGCCCGGAACACTTCCGGTGGCCAAAACCATACTTCCTATATATCAATCTTTACCTCCGGACCATTCCGGAACTCCTCGTGACGTCCGGGATCTCATCCGGGACTCCGAACAACATTCGGTTACCGCGTACATACTTTCCCTATAACCCTAGCGTATCGAACCTTAAGTGTGTAGACCCTACGGGCTCGGGAGTCATGCAGACATGGCCGAGACAACTCTCCGGTCAATAACCAACAGCGGGATCTGGATACCCATGTTGGCTCCCACATGCTCCACGATGATCTCATCGGATGAACCATGATGTCAAGGATTCAATCAATCCCGTATACAATTCCCTTTGTCTATCGGTACGATACTTGCCCGAGATTCGATCGTCGGTATCCCGATACCTTGTTCAATGTCGTTACCGGCAAGTCTCTTTACTCGTTCCGTAACACATCATCCCGTGATCAACTCCTTGATCACATTGTGCACATTATAATGATGTCCTATCGAGTGGGCCCAGAGATACCTCTCCATTACACGGAGTGACAAATCCCAGTCTCGATTCGTGCCAATTCAACAGACACTTTCGGAGATACCTGTAGTGTACCTTTATAGCCACCCAGTTACGTTGTGACGTTTGGCACACCCAAAGCACTCCTACGGTATCCGGGAGTTGCACAATCTCATGGTCTAAGGAAATGATACTTGACATTAGAAAAGCTTTAGCATACGAACTACACGATCTTGTGCTAGGCTTAGGATTGGGTCTTGTCCATCACATCATTCTCCTAATGATGTGATCCCGTTATCAACGACATCCAATGTCCATGGTCAGGAAACTGTAACCATCTATTGATCAACGAGCTAGTCAACTAGAGGCTTACTAGGGACATGGTGTTGTCTATGTATCCACACATGTATCTGAGTTTCCTATCAATACAATTCTAGCATGGATAATAAACGATTATCATGAACAATGAAATATAATATAATAATAACTAATTTATTATTGCCTCTAGGGCATATTTCCAACAATTACGTTCGTTCCTGAGGACAAGGGAGAAGTCTTGCTATTAGTAGTCATGTGAATTTGGTATTCGTTTGATATTTTGATAAGATGTATGTTGTCTAGCCTCTAGTGGTGTTATGTGAACATCGACTACATAACACTTCACCATTATTTGGGCCTAGAGGAAGGCATTGGGAAGTAATAAGTAGATGATGGGTTGCTAGAGTGACAAAAGCTTAAACCCTAGTTTATGCGTTGCTTCATAAGGGGCTGATTTGGATCCATATGTTTCATGCTATGGTTAGGTTTACCTTAATACTTTTGTTGTAGTTGCGGATGCTTGCAATAGAGGTTAATCATAAGTGGGATACTTGTTCAAGTAAGAACAGCACCCAAGCACCGGTCCACCCACATATCAAATTATCAAAGTATCGAACACGAATCATATGAACGTGATGAAAACTAGCTTGACGATATTCCCATGTGTCCTCGGGAGCACTTTTCCTATTATAAGAGTTTGTTCCGGCTTGTCCTTTGCTACAAAAAGGATTGGGCAACCTTGCTGCACCTTATTTACTTTTGTTACTTGTTTCTCTTACAATTTACCTTATTACAAAACTATCTGTTACCACTTATTTCAGTACTTGCAGAGAATACCTTGCTGAAAACCGCTTATCATTTCCTTCTGCTCCTCGTTGGGTTCGACACTCTTACTTATCGAAAGGACTACCATAGATCCCCTATACTTGTGGGTCATCACTGTTCTCCCGGGGAAACTTCCCTCCGGGAGGGGGAAATCATCGCCATCGTCATCACCAACGATCATCTCATCGGGAGGGGGTCAATCTTCATCAACATCTTCACCAGCACCATCTTCTCTCAAACCCTAGTTCATCTCTTGTATCCAATCTTTGTATCCAAACCTCAGATTGGTGCCTGTAGGTTACTAGTAGTGTTGATTACTCTTTGTAGTTGATGCTAGTTGGTTTATTTGGTGGAAGATCATATGTTCAGATCCATTATGCATATTAGAGTGACAGAAGCTTGAACCCTATTTTATGTGTTGCTTCATAAGGGGCTGATTTGTATCCATATGTTTCATGCCATGGTTAGGTTTACCTTGATACTTCTTTTGTAGTCGCGGATGCTTGAAATAGGAGTTAATCATAAGTGGGATGCTTGTCCAAGTAAGGACAGTGCCCAAGCACCGGTCCACCCACATATCAAATTATCAAAGTACCAAACGCGAATCATATGAGCGTGATGAAAACTAGCTTGACGATAATTCCCATGTGTCCTCGGGAGCGCTTTTCTCTATATAAGAATAAGAGTTTGTCCAGGCTTGTCCTTTGCAACAAAAAGGATTGGGCCATCTTGCTGCACTTTATTTACACTTGTTACTTGTTACCCGTTACAAATTATCTTATCACGAAACTATCTGTTACCGATAATTTCAGTGCTTGCAGAGAATACCTTGCTGAAAACCGATTGTCATTTCCTTCTGCTCCTCGTTGGGTTCGACACTCTTACTTATCGAAAGGACTACGATAGATCCCCTACACTTGTGGGTCATCAGTGGGGGAGGACTTCCAAGGTTTTCAACAAGTAAATTTTGTTTAAGTATAGGTGCTTAATCAAAGAATATCTTATCTATTTCATTTCTTTTGTTCGTATGCACATCATTTTCATGGTCTAGCAAATATTGTTCTAACGGATCAGTAGGAGGTATGACAATAGAAGCAAGAACAATAATTTCATCCTTACTAGGCAATTCTTTACCATGAGTTTGTCTATGGAATTTAGAGAAATTAAACTCATGAGATACCTCACCAAAGTTAACACTGACAGTTTTCTTACTGCAATCAATCTTAGCATTAATTGTATTCAAGAAAGGTCTACCAAATATATTGGGACAAAAATTATCTTGTGGAGAACCAAGAACTAGAAAATAAGTAGGGTATTTCATCTTTCCACACAAGACTTCAACATCTCTAAGAATCCCAAGCGGTGAAATAGTATCTCTATTCTCAAGCTTAATAGTAATATCAATGTCTTCTATCTTGGCAGGTGCAATATCATTCATAATTTCCTGATATAAAGTAAAAAGTATAGCACTCACACTAGCACCCAAATCACATAAACCATGATAACAATGATCTCCTATTTTAACAGAAACAACAAGCATGCTAACAGCATGCTTGTTCTTATCTTTAGGATCAGGTTTAGCAATCCTAGTTGCTTCATTGCAGAAGTAAATAACATGCCCAACAATATTATCGACCATGAGATCTTTAATCATAGCAATATTAGGTTTAACTTTAATTTTCTTAGAGGGTCTAGGTGTTCTAATATTACTTTTGTTAAGCACGGTTAAAACTTTAGCATGTTCCGTAATCATAATAGGAAAAGGAGGTTTCTCAATATAAGCAGTAAGCACAACTTGCTCAACATCGTAAATGATAGTTTCATATTTAATTGCAACAGGTTCCTCAATCTTTTATTTAATAGGGTAATGATATTTAAACCACTTCTCCTTAGGAATATCAACACGGGTAGCAAATGATTCACAGAAAGAGGCTACTATCTCAGAGTCAAGTCCATATTTAGTACTAAACTTATGAAAATCATCGGTTTTCCATAAAAGATTTAACACAATCAAACTCATGTTTTATACCCAACTCTTTACCTTTGTTGAGTTCAAAATCTTTAGAGTTGCATTTAATGTTTTCCATAAGACACCATTTTCAATAGTTTTCTTTATAAATGAATGAGTGGAAGAAGAATCGAGCATGCTTTGATCATTATGAGAAAGTCGAGCATAAAAATTCGGTATGATAATTTCTCTTGAGAGCTCATGATTGGGGCATGAATATAACATTGACTTAAGCCTCCCCCAAGATAGAGCTATACTTTCTCCTTCACAAGGCCAAAAATTATATATATAATTCTGATCACGATAAACCAGATGCATAGGATAAAACTTATAATGAAATTTCAATTTTAATCGGTTCCAATCCCATGTTCCAATATCATCACATAGCCTATGCCATGTCAATGCCTTTCCCTACAAATATAAGGGAAAACCTTCTTCTTAAGTCCATCCTTGGATAAACCAGCAAGCTTAAATAATCCAGAAAGTTCATCCACATAGATTAAGTGCATATCGGGATGTATTGTTTCATCTCCCGCATAAGGATTAGCTAGCAGTTTCTCTATCATACCCGAATAAATCTCATAATAAGTATTTTTAGTAGGTGCAGTAGGTTGAGGGGAAACTCTAATTGCCTCCGTTCAAGGTGAAGATACCCCGAACAAACCCCTCAAAGGATTACTTTCCATAGTAACAAGTGATAGTAAATTTTAGCATGTAATACAAATGTCTCCTTACCATCCACTCACCAAAGGCGCTTCACTCCCCGGCAACGGCACCAGAAAAGAGTCTTGATGACCCACAAGTAGAGGGGATCAATTGTAGACCTTTCGATAAGTAAGAGTGTGATACGTCTCCAACATATCTATAATTTTTTATTGTTCCATGCTGTTTTATTATCAATCTTGGATGTTTTATAATCATTTTATATCATTTTTTGGTACTAACCTATTGACATAGTGCCAAGTTCCAGTTGCTATTTTTTCCATGTTTTTCACATCGCAGGAAATCAATATCAAATGGAGTCCAAATGCCATGAAACTTCATGATGATTTTTTATGGGCCAAAATGAAGCAGATGGGCTCTGGTTGTACCTGGGGGGGGAGTCCCGAGGATGGGACAACCCACCAGGGTGTGCCAGGGCCTCCTGGCGTGCCCTGGTGGGTTGTGCCCACCTCAGGTACCCCACCCCCCGGACCGCCTCTTTGCTCTATAAATACCCCAAAAATACCAGAACCCTAGAAGCATCGACAAAATATTCATCCAACCGCCGCAGAGTCCAGAACCACCAGGTCTAATCTAGACACCATCACAGAGGGGTTCACCACTTCCATTCCTGCCTCTCCGATGATGCGTGAGTAGTTCTTTGTAGACCTTCGGGTCCGTAGCTAGTAGCTAGATGGCTCTCTCTCTCTCTCTCTCGCTGAATTCTCAATACAATGGTCTCTTGGAGATCCATATGATGTAACTCTTTTTGCGGTGTGTCTGTTGGGATCTGATGAACTTCGAGTTTATGATCAGTTATATATTTTTATATCCATGAAAGTTATTTGAGTTTCTTTGATCTCTTATAGCCTCGTATTTATTCTCCGATATTTGGGTTTTGTTTGTCCAACTTGATCTATTTATCTTGCAATGGGAAGAGGTGCCCGGTAGTGGGTTCGACCTTACGGTTCTTGATCCCAGTGACAGAAAGGGAACCAACACGTATGTATCGTTGCTACTAAGGATAAAAAGATGGGATCCCTATCTGCCGCAATAGATAACGGATCTTGTCTACATCATGTCATCGTTCTTATTGCATTACTCCGTTTTCCCACGAACTTAATACACTAGATGCATGCTGGATAGCGGTCGATGTGTGGAGTAATAGTAGTAGATACAGGCAGGAGTCGGTCTACTAATCTTGGATGTGATGCCTATGTAATGATCATTGCCTGGATATCGTCATAATTATTTGAAGTTCTATCAATTGCCCAACAGTAATTTTTTTACCCACCGTTTGCTATTTTTCTCGAGAGAATCCACTAGTGAAACCTACAGCCCCCCAGTCTTCTTTCTCATATATTTGCCTTTCGATCTACTTTTCCTTTGCGTTTTTATTCAGATCTATTAATCCAAAAATACAAAAATACCTTGCTGCGTTTTATCTTCATTTATTTTATTTGGCGTTCGATCTATCAATCTACTACAATTTACCTCACGTCCATTTGCCTATCTTGAGGCGCCGTACCCCGAAAGGGATTGACAACCAATTTAAAAC
Source organism: Triticum urartu (assembly GCF_003073215.2). Classification (NCBI taxonomy): domain Eukaryota; kingdom Viridiplantae; phylum Streptophyta; class Magnoliopsida; order Poales; family Poaceae; genus Triticum; species Triticum urartu. The sequence continues at coordinate 128,238,688 of NC_053024.1, read as the reverse complement.
GTCGAGTTGCGAGGTGTTGTTGTTTGTGTGCAGGTGTTGTTTGATACGTCTCCGTCGTATCTACTTTTCCAAACACTTTTGCCCTTGTTTTGGACTCTAACTTGCATGATTTGAATGAAACTAACCCGGACTGACATTGTTTTCGGCAGAATTGCCATGATGTTATTTATGTGCAGAAACAAAAGTTCTGGGAATGACCTAAAACTTCACGAAGATTATTTTTGGAAAATATAAAAAATACTGGCGAAAGAATCAAGGCCAGGGGCCCACACTCTTTCCACGAGGGTGGGGGGCGCCTGCCCCCCTGGGCGCGCCCCCCTGCCTCATGGGCCCCCTGGAGCTCCACCGACCTCAACTCCAACTCCATATATTCGTGTTCGGGGAGAAAAAAATCAGGGAGAAAGATTCATCACATTTTACGATATGGAGCCGCCGCCAAGCCCTAAACTCTCTCGGGAGGGCTGATCTGGAGTCCGTTCGGGGCTCCGGAGAGGGGAATCTATTGCCATCGCCATCATCAACCATCCTCCATCACCAATTTCATGATGCTCAACGCCGTGCATGAGTAATTCCATCATAGGCTTGCTGGACGGTGATGGGTTGGATGAGATTTATCATGTAATCGAGTTAGTTTTTTTAGGGTTTGATCCCTAGTATCCACTATGTTCTGAGACTAATGTTGCTATGACTTTGCTATGCTTAATGCTTGTCACTCGGGCCCGAGTGCCATGAACTCAGATCTGAACCCTTTATGTTTTCATCAATATATTTGTGTTATTGATCTGATATTGCAAGTTATAGTCACCTACTATGTGTTATGATCCGGCAACCCTAAAGTGACAATAATCGGGACCACTCCCGGTGATGACCGTAGTTTGAGGAGTCCATGTATTCACTATGTGTTAATGCTTTGGTCCGGTACTCTATTAAAAGGAGGCCTTAATATCCCTTAGTTTCCGCTAGGACCCCGCTGCCATGGGAGGGTAGGACAAAAGATGTCATGTAAGTTCTTTTCCATAAGCATGTATGACTATATTCGGAATACATGCCTACATTACATTTATGAATTGGAGCTAGTTCTGTGTCACCCTATGTTATGACTGTTACATGATGAACCGCATCCGGCGTAATTATCCATCACCGATCCAATGCCTACGAGATTTTCACATATTGATACTCGCTTAGTTACTTTACCGTTGCTACTGTTACAATCACTACAATACTGTTATCATTGTTACCTTTGCCACTGTTACCGTTACTATCATACTACTTTGCTACTAAACACTTTGCTGCAGATATTAAGTTATCCAGGTGTGGCTGAATTGACAACTCAGTTGCTAATACTTGAGAATATTCTTTGGCTCCCCTTGTGTCGAATCAATAAATTTGGGTTGAATACTCTACCCTCAAAAACTGTTGTGATCCCCTACACTTGTGGGTTATTAAGACTATTTTCTGGCGCCGTTGCCGGGGAGCATAGCTCTATTCTTTGAGTTACTTGTGATTTATATCTGCTGGTCACTATGAAGAACTTGAAAGACGAGAAAACTAAAATTTATCCCTCAACTACGAGGGGAGGTAAGGAACTACCATCTATCTCTACACTTGATTCACCTTCTGTTTTGAGTAAGCTTGCGACACCTAAACCTGCTTCTGCTATTAATTCTGATATGTCGCATGTTATTGATGATGCCACTTCTGCTATGCATGATACTATTGATGAAACTACTTATGTGCTTGATACTACTGTGCCACTTGGTGAATTTCTTGATGAACGACTTGCTAGGGCTAGAGAGAATGAAATTATTGAAACTGATAATATAGATGAAAGTGATGATGAAGATTCTCCCCCTAAATATGAATTGCCTGTTGTGCCTGAGGGCTATGTTATGGATGAAGAAACTGCTAGAGACTTTCTTGCTTGCTATGATAGGAGTGATCTTAAAAAATTACTAGCTAAGCTGAAACAAAAACTCTGAATGCTAGAATGAAATATGATCCTGCTTATGCTACTTCACCTATCTTTGTTACTAATAAGGATTATAAATTCTCTATTGATCCTGATATAATTACTTTGGTTGAATCTAATCCTTTCTATGGCTATGAATCTGAAACTGTTGTGGCACATCTTACTAAATTAAATGATATAGCCACCCTGTTCACTAATGATGAGAGAACTCGCTACTTTTATATCCTTAAAATATTTCCATTCTCATTAAAGGGTGATGCTAAGATATGGTTTAATTCTCTTGATCCTGGTTGTGTGCGTAGTCCCCAGGATATGATTTATTACTTCTCTGCTAAATATTTCCCTGCTCATAAGAAACAAGTTGCTTTAAGGGAAATATATAATTTTGTGCAAATTGAAGAAGAGAGTCTCCCACAAGCTTGGGGGAGGCTTCTCCAATTACTTAATGCTTTGCCTGATCATCCTCTTAAGAAAATTGAAATACTTGATATCTTTTATAATGGACTAACGGATGCTCCCAGAGACCACCTGGATAGTTGTGATGGTTGTGTTTTCAGGGAAAGGACACCAGATCAAGCTGAAATTCTATTGAATAATATGTTGACCAATGAAAATAATTGGAAACTTCCTGAACCAACTCCTAAGCCAACTCCGAAGAAGAGAGGTCTTCTATTTCTCAGTCCTGAAAATATGCAAGAGGCAAAGAAATCTATGAATGAGAAAGGTATAAAAGATGAGGATGTTAAGAATTTACCTCCTATCTTGCTTCAATTAAATTATTTTGAGAGAAAGAAAATTTGGTATGCTCATGATCTTCACTTATATTTGTTTGAGCTTATGCAAAGCAACACAGGAAAATTAGTCCCAAAGTGATAGATATCCAAGAAGGATAAAGTAAAAAAATGTCATGAAGTTCACTGGACAAAATAAACTAGATTCTTAGTAATAGTTTTGAGATATGATGATGTGATATGTGAGTTATGTTGATGAGTAATTGTGCTCTAGTAAGAATATTGGTGTTAAGGTTTGTGATTCCCTATGCATGCACGAAAGTCAATAATCATGCAACAAAAATTATATCCTACATGTGGTGCATTATTCGGTGTTACTTATGCTTAATGCTTGCTTTACGAAATTATTCATTTCTTGGTTGGTCGCTTCTCAATCTTTTTGCTAGCCTTCATTTTGCACTAAGTATGACCTCTACGTGTGCATCCAAAATCCTTTAAACCAGTTTTGCCACATGAGTCCAGTATATCTACCTATATGCGGTATTATTTTGACGATCTAAGCAAATTTGCAAGAGCCATCTCTAATTTTCAAAATAAACTTCTCTTTTGTGTGTTTGTTTCGCTCGCGGAACGATAACGGGTGGCTAATATTTTCCATGCTGGATGTGTTATTCTCACGATGAGTGTTTATTCACTTGTCATTGCACGAGAGTAAGGCAAAGGTTTTAGGGATTCCCAGTCCCGAAATGCAAAAATGAATTTACTTTATGTTGTCAAATAATAAATTCCTTGGAAAGTGTTGGTATGGAGGGCAACCATGGATACGGCTAGCCATGGAAAGTGAAAGAATGGTGGAAAAAGGAATAAACTTTATTTCCCGTTTGGGAGTCGCCTATGGCATATCTAGCATGGTAAGTGGCGTAGCTCTACGTCGTTGTCGTTGGTGGGATGGATACACCTCCCAAAATGTTTTTATCTCAAATTTTTCGCTTTGAGCTCTCGCACCTCTACAAATCCCTACTTCCCTCTTCGAAGGGCCTTTCTTTTACTTTATGCAATTTTTATTTTTGAATTTGAGTCTCCATCTTCTCTTATAGAAGCACCAACTAAGAGGCAATATGATCATACTTAAGTATTTGGTATAGCTAATATTCGAGTGTGTTTCATGAATGGATCAATCTATGCTAAAACAAGTCATTCATGATGGGCTAGGGATGACTTGTTTTAGCATTGATATTTTGAAAGACATGGTTGGTTGTTGATATGCTTGAGTATCTAAATTATTATGTCAAAACTAGAGTATTGCTTTGAATCACATAAAATTCCAAATGTCCATGCTATAAAGAAAATAATATGATATGACTTGATGAACAGCACTCCACATCAAAAATTCTGTTTTTATCACTTACTTACTCGAGGACGAGTAGGACTTAAGCTTGGGGATGCTGATACGTCTCCAACGTATCTATAATTTTTGATTGTTCCATACTGTCTTATTATCAATCTTGGATGTTTTATAATCATTTTATAGTCATTTTATATCATTTTTGGTACTAACCTATTGACATAGTGCCAAGTGCCAGTTGTTGTTTTTTCCATGTTTTTTACATCACAGGAAATAAATATCAAACGGAGTCCAAATGCCGCGAAACTTCACCATGATTTTTTATGGGCCAAAATGAAGCAGATGGGCCCTGGTTGCACCTGAGGGGAGTCACAAGGAGGGGACAACCCACCAGGGTGCGCCTGGAGGCCCTGGCGCGCCCTGGTGGGTTGTGCCCACCTCGGGTACCCCCCGGACTGCCTCTTTGCTCTAGAAATACCCCAAAAATACCAGAACCCTAGAAGCATCGACGAAATATTCATCCAGCCGCCGTAGAGTCCAGAACCACCAGATCCAATCTAGATACCATCACGGAGGGGTTCACCTCTTCCATTGGTGCCTCTCCGATGATGCGTGAGTAGTTCTTTGTAGACCTTTGGGTCCGTAGTTAGTAGCTAGATGACTCTCTCTCTTTCTCACTGAATTCTCAATACAATGGTCTCTTGGAGATCCATATGATGTAACTCTTTTTGCGGTGTGTCTGTTGGGATCTGATGAACTTCGAGTTTATGATTAGTTATATATTTTTATATCCATGAAAGTTATTTGAGTTTCTTTGATCTCTTATAGCCTCGTATTTATTCTCCGATATTTGGGTTTTGTTTGTCCAACTTGATCTATTTATCTTGCAATGGGAAGAGGTGCCCGGTAGTGGGTTCGACCTTACGGTTCTTGATCCCAGTGACAGAAAGGGAACCAACACGTATGTATCGTTGCTACTAAGGATAAAAAGATGGGATCCCTATCTGCCACAATAGATAACGGATCTTGTCTACATCATGTCATCGTTCTTATTGCATTACTCCGTTTTCCCACGAACTTAATACACTAGATGCATGCTGGATAGCGGTCGATGTGTGGAGTAATAGTAGTAGATACAGGCAGGAGTCGGTCTACTAATCTTGGATGTGATGCCTATGTAATGATCATTGCCTGGATATCGTCATAATTATTTGAAGTTCTATCAATTGCCCAACAGTAATTTTTTTACCCACCGTTTGCTATTTTTCTCGAGAGAATCCACTAGTGAAACCTACAGCCCCCGAGTCTTCTTTCTCATATATTTGCCTTTCGATCTACTTTTCCTTTGCGTTTTTATTCAGATCTATTAATCCAAAAATACAAAAATACCTTGCTGTGTTTTATATTTATTTATTTTATTTGGCGTTCGATCTATTAATCTACTACAATTTACCTCACGTCCGTTTGCCTATCTTGAGGCGCCGTACCTCGAAAGGGATTGACAACCCCTTTAAAACGTCGGGTTGCGAGGTGTTGTTGTTTGTGTCCAGGTGCTGTTTACATTGTGTTGCTTGGTTCTCCTACTGGTTCGATAACCTTTGTTTCATCACTGAGGGAAATACCTACCGTCGCTGTGCTACATCATCCCTTCCTCTTGGGGGAGGTACAGACGTAGTTGCAGCAACCATCAAGGAGAATTTCTGGCGCCGTTGCCGGGGAGGATCTTCAACATAACCAGGTTCCTAATCACAAATATCATCCCCTTGCAATTTACATTATTTGTCATTTGCCTCTCGTTTTCCTCTCCCCCACTTGACAAAAATTCACCGTTTTATCCGCCCCTCTTTTTTCGTTCACCGTTTTCTTGCCGGATCTGTTTTTGTGTGCTTACTTGTTTGCATAGTCATGATGCCTCAAATAAAATATTATGATGTTCCTTACCCAAATATTTTGCTTGAAATTGAGAAAAGTACTAAGGAATATATGACTACACAATTTGAGCATAATAAGCATTTTACTGAAGAACTTAAAGAGCACTCCGTTGTGCTATATGCTATCACAAAACAACTTGATGATATTAGTAGAGAAGTTTGCAATCTTCAATCTAAGTATGCCTTTGCTGAAAGTTTGTTGGGAAAAATATCTGATGCACAAGCTACCTTAGTAAATGAAATGCCTACTAAACCAATCTCGTTAGAAGATAAAAATGATGAAGATCTTAAAATGATTGGTGTTTCTTCTATTGATTCCTTGTTTAGTAAAGATAATATTGATGAAAAAGGGACTGGAGAAGAGTCAACTTTAGGTAGAAGGTGTCCCAATATTTCGGAGGGTGAAAATCTTGTTGATAAAATTGGTGAAAGTGGGTTTGGAGAGGTCAAAACTTTAGTTAGTGATGCACCCACTATTTTGGATTAAAAAGACTTTAATTATGATAGTTGCTCTTTGATTGATTGTATTTCTTTGTTGCAATACATGCTAAATTCTCCCCATGCTTATGAACAAAACAAAGCTTTTACTAAACATATTGTTGATGCTATGATGAAAGCTTTGGAAGAAAAATTGGAATTAGAAGTTTCAATTCCTAGAAAATTGCATGATGAATGGGAACCTACTATCAAAGTCAAGATTAAAAATTATGAATGTTTTGCTTTGTGTGACTTGGGTGCTAGTGTTTCGACAATTCCGAAATCTTTATGTGATGTGCTTGGTCTTACCAATCTTGAAGAATGTTCCTTGAATTTGTACTTGGTGGATTCTACTATTAAAAAGCCTATGGAAAGAATTAATGTTGTTCTTATTCTTGCAAATAGGAATTATGCCTTTCCTTAGCCCCAAGTATGGTTAAGTGTCATGTAGTCGACGTTCACATAACACCACTAAGGGAATCACAACATAAATATCATCAAAATATCGAACGGATACCAAATTCACATGATTACTTATGACAAGACTTCTCCCATGTCCTCAAGAACAAAAGTAACTACTCACAAATCATATTCATGTTCAAGATCAGAGGGGTATTGAATAGCATCAAGGATCTGAACATATAATCTTCCACCAAATAAACCAGCATCAACTACAAGATGTAATCAACAATACTAGTAACCCACAAGTACCAATCTGAGGTTTTGAGACAAAGATTGAATACAAGAGATGAACTATGGTTTGAGATGAGATGGTGTTGGTGAAGATGTTGATGAAGATTGGTCCTCCCATGGTGAGAGGGTTGTTGGTGATGTCGATGGCTTCGATTTCTCCCTCCCGGAGGGAAGTATTCTTGGTAGAATTTCTCCGCCGGAGAGCAAAACTGCTCCTGCCCAGGTTCCGCCTCGAGACGGCGGTGCTTCGTCTCGAAAGTCCTCTCTTGATTTTTTTTCTAGGGAAAATGGCATCATTTAGGAGAAAATGGGCCTCGTAGGCCAGCCAGGGGCCCCACAAGCCACATGGGCGCGCCCAGGGGTGGTCGCGCCCATGTGCCTTGTGGGAACCTATTGGGTCCACTCTGGTATCTCTTTTCTCCAGTATTTTTATATATCCCAAAATAATTCTCCAGGATATTTCAGATCATTTAGAGTTGTGCAGAATAGGTATCTCTGATGTAGCTTTTTCACATCTAGAATTCCAGCTGCCGGCAATCTCCCTCTTCATGTAAATCCTGCAAATTAGGATAGAAAACACATTAGAATTGCACCACAAAGTATGAAAGGATCGATATAGTTGACTAGAGGGGGGGTGTCGGTGTCAAAACCGGCGGATCTCAGGTAGGGGGTCCCGAACTGTGCGTCTAGGCCGGATGGTAACAGGAGACAAGGGACACGAGGTTTTACCTAGGTTCGGGCCCTCTCGATGGAGGTAAAACCCTACGTCCTGCTTGATTAATATTGATGATATGGGTAGTACAAGAGTAGATCTACCACGATATCGAGGAGGCTAAACCCTAGAAGCTAGCCTATGGTATGATTGTTGATGTGTACGTTGTCCTACGGACTAAAACTCTTTGGTTTATATAGACATCGGAGAGGGTTAGGGTTACACAAAGTCGGTTACAATGGTAGGAGATCTGCATATCCGTATCGCCAAGCTTGCCTTCCACGCCAAGGAAAGTCCCTTCCGGACACGGGACGTAGTCTTCAATCTTGTATCTTCATAGTCCAGGAGTCTGGCTGAAGGTATAGTCTGGCTATCCGAACACCCCGTAATCCAGGACTCCCTCAGTAGCCCCTGAACCAGGCTTCAATGACGACGAGTCCGGCGCGCAGATTGTCTTCGGCATTGCAAGGCGGGTTCCTCCTCCAAGTACTTCATAGAAGATGTTGAACACAAAGATAGTGTCCGGCTTTGCAAAATAAGTTTCCACATATTGCCATAGAGAGAATAATATTCACACCAATCTAATCTGCTGACGTATTCCGCAGCATGTCACACCACGACCAAGCCTTTATCCGAGTCGTTTCATTATCCCACCTCAGCGTGTCATGCGAGGCGGTTTCCTTGCCACGTCTTGTTAAAGCAGAGATCGTGTCCCCTTATCCCGGGATTCTCATCAATAGGGCGTGGGTAAGCCAACCACGCCATTGATTACGGCGCTTGGAGATAAGCGAGTCTTACCAGGATAGTGGGGACATGTAGTTGCGTCCACCCATATAAGGGGATTAGGATCCACCTTTTCACCTACGCCTTCTTCCTCCTTCGCCTATCCATTCTTGCGCACTCGAGCTCCAGCGCCCAAGTCCGCACTCCCCACCTCAACCTTCTCCAGCCATGTCCGGAGCGGGAGGCAAGTGGATGGTCTCCTCCGTCACGGAGGGACACATCAAAAAGCTGAGGAAAGCCGGATACCTGTCTAACGACATCGCGTACCGGCTTCCCAAAATGGGGCAGCTCATCCCCACCCCTAGGCCCCATGAGAGGGTGGTGTTCCTCCCCCATTTCCTCCGTGGACTGGGCTTCCCTCTCCACCCATTTGTCCAGGGGCTCATGTTCTACTACGGCCTGGATTTCCATGATCTGGCCCCGAACTTCGTCCTCAACATCTCGGCGTTCACCGTCGTGTGCGAGGCCTTCCTCCGCATCCGCCCCCATTTCGGCCTATGGCTCAAGACTTCCAACGTCAAGCCGAAGGTGGTGCACGGCAACCAGGCGGAGTGCGGAGGCGCCATGGTGGGCAAGATGGCCAACGTCCTATGGCTCGAGGGCTCCTTTGTGGAGACCCTGAAGGGGTGGCAACCGGGGTGGTTTTACATCACCGAGCCGCGTGACACCGAATGGGTCGCACCCCTTGAGTTTCGATCCGGACCCCCTAGGCGGCTCACCTCCTGGAAGGAGACATGCCTATCGTGGGGTAAGAAGGGAGAACTGACCGGACTCCAAACATGCGTCCAAACCCTGGTGGACAAGAAGCTCAAACTTGTCAATGTAGTCCAGGTTATGCTCATCCGCTTGATCCTCCCGTGTCAACAACAGGCTTTTAACCTGTGGGAGTTCGACCCGGCGTGGCACCAAACTCTGAGCAGGCTCTTCGCCACGACGTACGAAGATGCCTGGAAGGTGCTTTTCAAGGGCGCCGAGGCTCCCGCATCCGCTACCGAGGATCGCGGATTCAGTGCGCAGCGTCATGCTCTCGCGGTACGCTGTTTTTTTCCTTTTACAGGGTATTAGTTTTTCATAGTTTGACTCCATGCGGGATCTAAACTCCCTTACCCTTCACAGGATTGGTAGGTGACATCCGGACAGATCAACTATCCGGCTCCTTTGCCCGAAGGCCCAGCGGACGCTCGACTGGCGAAGCTGCTGGTTCCGGCACCCTATGTGGTGCCGGAGAAGAAGGCCGCAAAAAAGGCCGCGGGGACTCGAAAGAGTGCCCGGCGCCAGGAGGTGTCGGATCCATCATCCGACGGTTCCGAGGCGCATTCCTCCCGTGAAGACGAGGAGGAAGAAGAAGAGACCTCTCCCCCTCCATCGGGGGGAGAGAAGAAAAGGAAGGCCGCCCTCTCGGGGGAGGCCGGAGGGTCCAAGAAGGGGAAAACCCTTCCTCCGGACTGCTCCACCGATGCCGACGGTGGCAGAGAGGAGTGGCAGCCCAGGGCCAAGTCCCTGGCAAAATCGTAAGTACCCGGATACCAGAGTAATTCATAGTATTCGTTTATTGCACAGCTTTCCCTTACGTCGAATATGTTTAAGCAGCCCACCCAAAGACCGGCTCGACGCATCGTCGAGCGGCTCACTGGACTCGTCGGATGTGAACTCGCTTCCGACGGCTTCCTCCCCCCGCCCTACGGACGACACCGAAGTGTTGTGCCAACACGTTCCAAGCTGGGAGGAGGTTGTCCTGGAGGTGCCGCAAGGCGACCTCCCGGACTCCAGGAGTAAAGGGGATGAAACCCCCCAGGGCTCCAAGTCCGCTCTAGGCCGGACACCGCTCCAGAACCTTCAGAGGTTCCAGAGTCCGGCGGGGGACCTCCTTCCAAGAGGAGCAAGTCCGCCGTGCCGGTGGCCCCCGTCCAACGGGAGGCGCCGGACAATATGTTGGAGGCGCTCCAAGGCGTCCCCATCGACGAGGAGCACCGCACTATTATGAGTGCAGTGGTCCAGAAGGTTCAGTCCGCCAAGAGTGGACTGACTGAAGCTTGTACTAGCCTTTTAACAGGTTTTGAGGTAAGTAAAGAATGTGTAAATAATATTACCGCATAGACAGTAGCCCCTGATGCTCTGTTTGGCGTTCGGGAGGAAAAGCCGAATAGAGGATCAAATAAAATTCGCAGGAGTCTAACAAAAATGAGTCAATATGCATATGTAGGCTTCCCTGCTTGCGTCCGCCGCACTGACTGTGGAAGTGGACACGCTGAAGCAGAACCTCGAGCAGTCCGAGCAAGAGCTCGAGCGTGCCAAGAAGCAGCTCGAGGACAATGAAGGTAAGAAACACCTTGTTTTTAAATATATATAAAAAGGTGCAATTGCAAAGAATGACAGGATTATCGTAGCTATTTTAGGGGCCACATCTGAAGTGGCGACCCTTAAGCAAACGCTGGTCGAGGCCGAGAAGAAGGCAGCCTCGGAGCGCACCGAGCGGGAGAAGTATGAGGCCGAGGTTGGCAAGGTGCGGTAAGAGCTCCAGGCTCTCATGGAAAAACATGAGATTTTGGAGCTTGACTCGAAGACGCAAGCGTCCGAGCTCGCGGTGGCTATAGAAAATGCCAAATCTGCCAAGGCCGAATCCCAGAAGACCCTCCAGGAGTTGGATGAGGTGAAGAAGATAGCGGCAGGTAAGGCATTCTTTATGCGAAGCAAACACATAAACATGAGTTACTTGTTACTTTCCCGAATCCGGAGCTCTCCAGGAGTGTTCACAGATCTTCCCCGGAGTGTGTCCGATGCCGCCGCATTCTATCGAGCCGAGGAGGGCAGCTCGACGGAGAAGGTGTTCTGGTCTCAGTACGCTGAGGCCGGACACCCCGTGCCCCTGAGCGACCAGCTGAAGCAACTGGTCGAGCTCCACAAGGCGGCCGAACAGGCCATGAAGGGCCTCATTGTACAGCTGTGGCCTGGAAGGGCTCTGCCTGGGAGCTATTTCGGGCAGGTGCGGCGGCTGGTGAAGGCCTGTCCAAGGCTCGAAGTCATCAAGCGCTCCGTCTGCCTTGAGGGTGCCCGTAGGGCCCTTGCCCGTGCTAAGGTGCACTGGGGCAAGCTGGATGCTGAGAATCTTGTGAAGACGGGCCACCGCCGGGGAAAGAGCATCGCAAGCCCGAGAATTACTATAAGGATGTTCTGAAGGGTGCCTGCCTTGTGGCGGATGAATGTTCTAGGGATGTAATTTTTGAGTGAAACTTGCTTGTTTTGTCCTGTGCGCTGAAAACTTGTTTATATGCGCTAAGCAATGCTGTTGGAATTTAAAATATTACCTTCTGTGCGGCTGTTTATCAATTCTGAGAGATGGCGAGTCGTCGGCTTCTGCCCCCGTGCCGCTAGTGCTGGGGTGTTCGTGGATAAATCTGAGCGCTCTCTTTCCTATGTTCGGGTCCTTCGAGGGAGGCGCTCAGCCCAACGAACAAGGCAATCGGACTATAATGCGTGAACACTCTCACTTAGCCATAGAATTCTATAATTTTAAATTTCGGCGAAGCCCCTGGTATTCGGAAGACCGAGTTCGGGGCGCTATCCACGCCTTGGCCAGACAGAGCCGGCTCCTCGCCCTAAGCGGCATAAGTCTTTAGGGACTCGAAAAAACCTCTCGAACAGCGACCAGCTCTCGCTTCATCATGACAATCAATTTTAGCTTTCTCCACTGAGGTGCTCGACCCAGCTCAACTGGGGCACAATCGCAGTGGTTCTCCTAGTGCTACCTTAGCCGATATAGCGGAACGTAAGGCACCAAAACATAGGAGCCGGGCAAACCCAACTATTGACCCAAGACATGATTCGGAGCCGATGCATATAATGCTATAAGTTCGGGGTGCCGCACTTGTTAAAGTGTTCGGACTTCTTACACCATATTGAGGGGTACTAAATCCCCTGGCGTATTTTGGCCGTACCAACGTGTACGGGTGCAACATGTCGTTAAGGAACATATATAAAGAAAAAAGGTAATGCAAAAATAGACGAAAGCTATGCATTGTTTATAAAAAAAGGGTGCGATCAAGGCAGAACGATACAAGTAATGCAATAAGTGGAAGGTTGGACTAGTTAACATGTCCGTTCCAGGGGCAAGCTGCGGAATAGTATGCGGAACGGGTATACTACTCGTGATAGAGACCACCTGGGAGTTCCGTAATGCGGCGTGGCTTGTCTGCTTGCCTGGTTCTTGCATCGTTTGTGCGGCAATTGAACTGCCGAACTGGCCTTCCGAAGGATGAAGTCCTGAAAGTAAGAGAAAATTAAAAAATCGGCAGCCCCTGGTACGGTTTAAGCCGTGTTTTGGGCGTGCCGTGATGGTGCCCCTCCCCCTGTGCCCATGGTATCTATAGAGCGTAGTTATGTACGCGAAGTACTGGCGTCGCCTTTTTGCGAGGGTTGGGGTTGGGGCCGCATTGCTACGCCTGCTCAGATCGTGCCAGGCAGTCTTGTTGTAGGTTACTCCGGGCGCGCTTGACGGTGTCCGGTCGTTTAGTGGCCGGACTAGAGAACTGCCTGGAGAGGCTGCTTTGTACTTCCGCTACAAGGGCCGCCGTGTGCTCCTCCGTTCGGAGGGAGCGTTCAGTGTTTCCATTGACCATAATTACTCCTCGGGGGCCTGGCATCTTGAGCTTAAGGTATGCGTAATGCGGTACCGCATTGAACTTAGCGAATGCGGTTCACCCGAGCAGTGCGTGATAACCACTGTGAAACGGGACTATGTCGAAGATTAACTCCTCGCTTCGGAAATTATCCGGGGATCCAAAGACCACTTCAAGTGTGACTGAGCCTGTACAGTTGGCCTCTACACCTGGTATTACGCCTTTAAAGGTCGTTTTGGTGGGCTTAATCCTCGAGGGATCTATGCCCATTTTCCGCACTGTATCCTGGTAAAGCAGGTTCAGGCTGCTGCCGCCATCCATAAGGACTCTAGTGAGATGAAATCCGTCAATAATTGGGTCTAGAACCAATGCGGCGAATCCGCCATGACGGATGCTAGTGAGATGGTCCCTTCGATCAAAGGTGATCGGGCAGGAGGACCATGGATTGAACTTTGGGGCGACTGGCTCTACCGCGTATACGTCCCTTAACGCGTGCTTCCGCTCCCTTTTGGGGACGTGGGTTGCGTATATCATGTTCACCGTCCGCACTTGTGGGGGAAAACCCTTCTGTCCACTGTTGTTCAGTGGCCGGGGCTCCTCGTCGTCATCGCTATGCAGCCCCTTGTCTTCATTTTCGGCATTTAACTTGCCTGCCTGCTTGAACACCCAACAATCCCTGTTGGTGTGATTGGCCGGCTTTTCGGGGGTGCCATGTATCTGGCACGAGCGGTCGAGCATTTGGTCCAAACTGGACGGCCCCCTAGGATTCCTTTTGAATGGCTTTTTCCGCTGACCGGATTTTGAGCCTCTGAATCCGGCATTAACTGTCGTATCCTCAGCATTGTCGCCGTTAATGCGGCGCTTCTGCTTGTTGAGACGCGACCTGCCACTATTGTCCCTAGTGTCCGAATTACCAGGGTTCTTGGTCATATTGTTGCTACGAGCAAGCCAGCTGTCTTCTCCCACGCAAAAGAGGGTCATGAGTGTCGTGAGTGCTGCCATAGATTTCGGCTTTTCCTGTCCAAGGTGCTGGGCTAGCCACTCGTCACGGATATTGTGCTTGAAGGCTGCTAGGGCCTCAGCGTCCGGACAGTCGACTATTTGATTTTTCTTTGTTAGGAACCGTGTCCAGAATTGCCTGGCCGATTCCTTTGGCTGCTGAATTACGTGACTTAGGTCATCGACGTCTGGGGGTCGCACATAAGTGCCCTGGAAATTGTCGAGGAATGCGGCTTCCAGGTCCTCCCAACAACTGATTGATCCTGTTGGCAAGCTGTTAAGCCAATGCCGAGCTGGTCCTTTAAGCTTGAGTGGGAGGTATTTGATGGCGTGGAAATCATCACCGCGGTCCATGTGGACATGAAGGAGATAATCCTCGGTCCATTCCGCAGGATCTGCTGTGCCATCATATGATTCGATGTTTACGGGTTTGAAACCCTCGGGGATTTGATGATCCATTATTTCGTCTGTAAAGCAGAGTGGGTGTGCGGCGCCTCTGTACTGGGCTATATCATGATGTAGCTCCAATGAGCCTTGTCTACTGTGTTCGGCCCCGCAGAATTTGTGGCCGGCATGACGGTTACCGTCTCGAGCCGTGGGGCACCCACGCGATCCCTAGATCGATCTTGTTTGCCTTGCCTTGTCCTCCAACATGTCTCGTAAGTCCGGCGCATATTCCTGTGCCTTGGTACGGGGTGCGGCTTGAGTGGAGGGCTGAGAGGCCTCTCTGTCGCGACCACGAGGTGGCCGGTCGGCCGCATCAATTGCTTCCTCCTCTAATCGGGGTAGCAACCTACGCTTTGGGTAGCTCTTGGAGGGGCGTTTGAGTTTATGCTCTTCGGCCGCAAGGACTTCAGTCCATCTGTCGACCAGCAAATCTTGATTAGCCCTAAGCTGTTGCTGTTTTTTCTTGAGGCTTCTTGCCGTGGCCATAAGCCTGCGTTGAAAACGCTTTTGCTCGACGGGATCCTCTGGCATGATGAATTAGTCGTCGTCGAGGCTTGCCTCGTCTTCGGAGGGAGGCATATAATTATCGTCCTCGACCTCTATGTCTTCCGCTCTCTCGTGAGGGCTGGTTGCTCCATCCTCCTCTGCTAAATCTTGCTGGAGGGGGTTTTCTTTGGCGCTTTCCGGAGTATTATTATCTCCCGTGCTGGAATCACCGTGTTTGTTTTGGCGGGATTTTGAGCTGCGCCGCTGACGCCGGTGTTTAGGCTGTTTCTTGGAGGGGTCATCCTCCACTGTTCCATCGCTATCTCCCTCTTTTGGGGTGTCCACCATGTATATGTCATATGACGAGGTGGCTTTCCAGGGCCTAGTAGGCACTGGTTCTTCATCATCTCCTTCATCGGCGTCCATATCGTTGATGTCTTCGGAGTCAAAGTCGAGCATGTCGGTTAAGTCGTCGACAATGGCTACAAAGTGGGTGGTGGGTGTGCTTTGAATATCTTCATCGTCCGTAACCCAACCTTGCTGACCGTAGTCTGGCCAGGGCTCTCCTGATAAAGAGAGGGACTTCAGTGACTTCAGGATATCGTCAAGAGGCGAGTGCTGAAAGATGTCCGTGGCAGTGAACTCCATGATCGGCGCCCAATCGGATTCGATCGGCAGGGGTGCGGAGGGTTCGGAGGCCGGAGAGGAGTCCGGCTCCTTGGAGTCACGAGTCTCGCGGAGTGCGGGGCTGGTGTTCGGCTCAATCGCCGTTGGGGTCGCGGCCCCCGAGGTGGCGTCCAACCGCCCATCCTTGATCGACGCAGTTGGCTGCGAATTAAGGGTCGGAGCTGACACGGGTGCGGCCTCTAGGGCACTGTTCGGCGGCAGAGCTAGCTCATGCTCGCCGTGACAGTGCGGCGCGCTCGGCAGTGGCTCGAATCCGTCGAAGATCAAGTCCCCGCGGATGTCAACCGTGTAGTTTAAACTTCCAAATCTGACCTGACAGCCGGGGGCGTAGCTTTCGATCTGCTCCAGACGGCCAAGCGAACTGGCCCGCAGTGCGAAGACGCCAAAGACGAAGATCTGTCCGGGGAGGCAGGTCTCACCCTGGACTGCATCGCTATCAATTATCGTAGGAGCCATCGAGCCTGACGGCGACGACACAGAGGAACTCTTAATGAAAGCACCAATGTCGGTGTCAAAACCGGCGGATCTCGGGTAGGGGGTCCCGAACTGTGCGTCTAGGCCGGATGGTAACAGGAGACAAGGGACACGAAGTTTTACCCAGGTTCGGGTCCTCTCGTTGGAGGTAAAACCCTACGTCCTGCTTGATTAATATTCATGATATCGGCAGTACAAGAGTAGATCTACCACGAGATCAAGGAGGCTAAACCCTAGAAGCTAGCCTATGGTATGATTGTTGATGTGTACGTTGTCCTACGGACTAAAACCCTCCGGTTTATATAGACACCGGAGAGGGTTAGGGTTACACAAAGTCGGTTACAATGGTAGGAGATCTTCATATCCGTATCGCCAAGCTTGCCTTCCACGCCAAGGAAAGTCCCTTCCGGACACGGGACGGAGTCTTCAATCTTGTATCTTCATAGTCCAGGAGTCCGGCTGAAGGTATAGTCCGGCTATCCGAACACCCCCTAATCCAGGACTCCCTCAGGGGGTGAATAGGCAACTAACAATTTTTAGCTTTTCTTTACCAAATTAAACTTTGCATCAAAGTAGGTTGTCTAGATATGCAACTAGGTGAGCAACCTATATGATGCAACAACAACAAGCACACAAGCAAGCAATGGATATGACACAAATAAGCTTGCACAAGTAAGGCACGAGATAACCAAGAGTGGAGCTGGTGAAGACGAGGATGTGTTACAGAAGTTCCTTCCTTTTGAGGGGAAGTACGTCTCCGTTGGAGCGGTGTGGAGGCACAATGCTCCCCAAGAAGCCACTAGGGCCACTGTATTCTCCTCACACCCTCACACAATGCGAGATGCCGTGATTCCACTATTGGTGCCCTTGGAGGTGGTGACCGAACCTTTACAAACAAGGTTGGGGCAATCTCCACAACTTAATTGGAGGCTCCCAACGACACGACAAAGCTTCACCACAATGGAATATGGCTCCGCGGTGACCTCAACTGTCTAGGGTGCTCAAACACCCAAGAGTAACAAGATCCGCAAGGGATTAGTGGGGGGAATCAAATTTCTCTTGGTGGACGTGTAGATCAGGGCCTTCTCAACCAATCCCTAGAAAATCAACAAGTTTGATTGGCTAGGGAGAGAGATCGGGCGAAAATGGAGCTTGGAGCAACAATGGAGCTTAGAGTTGGAAGAGGTATTCAACTCGGGGAAGAAGACACCCCTTATATACTGGAGGGACAAATCCAATCATTATCCACCAACCCAGTCTGCGCAGCATGGTACTACCGCGCCAGGGCCGCGGTACTATCGCAAGGACATGTGGTACTATCGCAGGGCCTTGCGGTACTACCGCCCGAGCAGCATAGACCAGGACAACCCAAACGCACTGAAGCGGAGGGCGGTAGAACCGCTTGTGCGGTACTACCACACCACCTAGCGGTACTACCGCAAGGCAGGGAAGTTCCAGATTTCAGGAAGGCACGAACATAAAAAATTACATCTGTGGCAACTTCCGTTGAGTTGGAGTTGATGCAAAAATCCGACATGGTAGTACAACACGAGGAGAGGTACTACCGCGCGGTGGCTGAGCCAGGCCAGGACGCACGGTACTACCGCGCATTGGGCACAGTACTACCGCTTAGGACGCAGATGTAAAAAATTACATCCGCCCCTACTACCACTGCGCAACAGCACTTCCCTATGGGCCACGGTACTACAACTTCTGAGGAGCGGTACTACCGTGGGCTCCTGTGGTACTACCGCATCATGGTGCCGTACTACCGCAAGGGCCTGCGGTACTACCGCTCCAGGGAGCAGTACTACCGCATGCCCAAGCTCAACAACCAAGACAAGTTGCATAGACAATAAAAGACGGAGGATGCTCCAAAGTGCCAAAGGAAAGGCGGTGCAAAAGGAGTAGACGTGTACGTGATGATTCCACCCAAACCTTTCCAAAGAGGACCCCCTCTTAATAGTACAGCTTTCCTACGACTCAAATCCACCAAAAAGAAACATAGAGAAACACTGTCTTCAATAGTCTTCGAGGGGCACCAAACCGTCTTGTGCCTAGTGATGGAATATCTGAAATACTCAAGGCACACGATTAGTCAGCAAAAGCATTGTCATCAATCACCAAATCACCTTAGGGATAAATATGCCCTTACAATCTCCCCCTTGTTGGTGGATTGATGACAATACGGGATTTGCACAAAAGGAGATATCATAGAGCATGAGCAAACCCCCACGTCTATAAAATATCGACGGGCTCCCCCTAGATGTGTGCTATCTAGACAAGTGCTTTGGACTGCATGACACACATACTAGAATCAAATAAGGTATGATACAGTGCATATGTCTTACACCATATGATAGAAAGGTCTCACAAGCGCAAACCAAACCAAAGCAAATGAGGCTCAAACGAGAGGGAAAACAAACCAAACAAGACACACGATTCGCAAATCCCTACACTCTCTTCCCCTTTGGCATCGAGACACCAAAAAGGCAAAGAGGACACTACAACACAAGTCATGGCTCAAGCGGAGTAGTCACTCGCACGCTCTTCGTCGGACTCGGCAGCGGGGATGGGCTCCTCCTTAGAATCAGTCCACTTGTAGCCTTGTTTTTCCATCCACTCGGCCTCTGGGGTGATGTGCTCCTCGGAGCCGCCGGAAACTTCCTCTCCAAAAACCTGCATGATCTTCTTGTCGCGGCGGCTACTCTCCTTGGAGGCAACGTGAGTCTGGTACTGCCCCTTTGCCTGCATGCAGAACCGAGTCTTCATCTTGTCATTCAACTTCTTAGCCCATGTGTGCTCAGTGGAGCGAGGGGCATACCCAGCAGAGCGGTCCTCATCTGCACCCTCCTCCTCACTCTCCTCCCCATCAACAGCCATCTTAGCAGCCGCTGCCTCAGCATGAGTAGTAGTGTTAGCCCACTGGGCCTTGATGCGGAGTCTGATGGGATCATGACGGATCCAGTCAAGGGCCAAAAACTCATCCTGAGGGAATAGCTTCTCCCACGTCTTCGACATCAATAGAAACAGGTAAGGTCCATAGATGGGAACCTTACGATTGAACACCGCAAAGCGAAGCTCGCACCACATGATGTGGAGACGTCCAATGGTTGTGTCTGAGAGATACGCCTCTCCTCACAGAGAAGCATCATGTCCACAAGATAAGCATGCACCTTGTCCTTGTCCCCAATGTGTGGGAAGAGTTGCGAAAGATCCGGTACATGATGTCAAGGAAAGGATTCAGAACCCATGCTTTCTTGTCACTTGGAAGGAGCTTCTCAACATAATATGGCATGAGCTTGTTCTTGTTGGCAGACTCAGGGTTGGCATGAGGGCGAACACCAACAGGCGTCTTGAGCCCCTCATCAGGAACATTGAGCAAAGCCATGAATTCCTGCCATGTAGCAGAGAGCTGACGTCTATTGGTCATCCAGGTCATCTTACGATCCTCCTTAGTGTGAAAGTGAACCGAAGCAAAGAACTGGGCCACAAGCTCGGGATCAAAGTCCAGGTGAAAAGAGATCACATGCTCAATGGCAAATTGTTGCACGAGATCCAAGGCCTCACCAAACTAGGCACGGTGCTTGTCCTCCCTCATGTGATGCATATCAATCCAGTGCACGTTCACATAGGTGTTCTGCTTGCCCTTGATCACATCCAAATAGACGAGATTCTACTACTTGGTCCAGAACAGATCATTCCCTCTGAAGTTGGCACGAGGATTCACATAAGGGTTGATACTCCTTCGAGCGAGAAACTTTGCCTGCGGAATTGCATCCATGCCCATGGAGGGCTCCTTCTGCTTGGTGGCGGTGGTCTTAGTCCTACGTTGGGGGGCGTTGGAGCCCTTTGGGGCTTCATATTGGTTGCGCAGATGCTTGGAACCCGTGTCACGGCTGGGATTGGAACGACGAGCAGGAGCACCGGAGCCACCACCTAAGACACAAAACACAACACACGCACGAGAAGAGAGAAGAATCAATGCAAAGACCACAGCAAAACAGGTGAAACAAGTAGAAAGCGCACTTGGTAATTGCCAAGAAGAAGATTTGACAGCAACGGTAGTACTGCTAGTGCGCGCGGTACTAAAATTTTAGTGCCGCTCCTAGTCACGGTAGTACCGTGTGGAGGCACGGTAGTACCGGGGCTCGGAGCGGCAGTAGGTTTAGTACCACGGCTCGCATGGTAGTACCGCTCCTGAGGGGTGGTAGTACTGTACTAGCGGTAGTACCGCACCTAAGATGCGGTAGTACCGCACGACGTGACATTCGAACCAACTAAATCTGAGAACAACCGCGACAACAAGGCAGTACTGTGGTTGATCAAATCTACCACGTGACAACATATCAAGTACAATTTCTATGCAGCACTACTCTCCTACATCCTACTCTTGCACAGATTTGGCCTAAAATCTCAAGAACAACATGCATCTCCCCAAAAGCCTAGAAGCGAAATAATGAACAAGAGAGAGAGAGAGAGGGATTTGGGGAGAAACCTTGTTCCATGGCAAGAGGAAGTGGTGGGGAACGATCCCACCGGTCAGAATCCGAGGAGAGCAGCCGGAGACGGAGATCTGGCGAGGGTCTCTGGCGCCGTTCTTGAGCGAGAGAGAGAGAGAGGCGGCGGGGAGAGAAACAGACGAATGGGTATGGGGGAGTTGGAACTTCCCCTGCCCAGTCTTAACCCCCACGTGCCCTCGGCAGCGCGATAGTACCACACCTCATCACGGTAGTACCGCACCGTAGCGGTAGTACTGCTCCCCCAGGCGACAGTAAAAAATTACTGCCGTGCTGGGTGCGGAAGTACCGTGCGCTCCTCATGCGGTAGTACCGTGGCAGGCCAAGGTAGTACCGTGAGCTCAAGTAGATGCAAGTTTCAAGAAAGGGGAAAACGAAGTCTTTGCAAGGCAACTTACAAGCGAACACACACACCAAAATGCTGACACACGAGACAACTCAAACAAGATAGACATGACAAAAGGGAGACAAGAGACAACAAGGACTAAGGCACTCAACACAACCTCTCTAAAGAGAGGGCGGTGGCCGGAGCCACCTATGTTTGAGTCAATTGGTATGGCACCACAAAGAATTATCCTTGGGCCCATGACCAAAGCTCGTCTTTGAAGCACAAGTACCATAAAAAGGCTAATGTGAAAGGGTTGATCAATTTATGCATAATGGGGGAGGGAGAGTTCATTGAGAGAACAACACTCCCCCTATGTCCATGCCTACACCTAAACAAGATAACAAGTTGAGTATGGTGGGGTGTGTAAGGGTTCAAGCAACATTGCTTGAATCAATGATATTTAGCTCATGCCTTAACTTGTGAAATCTTGCTTCATCCAAAGGCTTCGTGAAAATATCTGCAAGGTTATCATGAGTGTTGACATAGTTGAGCTCGATCTCCCCTCGCCTAATGTGATCCCGGATGAAGTGATACCGAATCTCAATATGCTTCCTCTTGAAGTGTTGAACCGGGTTGAGAGAAATCTTGATGGCACTTTCATGTCACACCAAAGAGGCACTTTGTCACAAATGACACCGTAATCCTTTAAAGTTTGCCTCATCCAAAGATGTTGTGCACAACAACTGCCAGCGGCCACATACTCCGCTTCAGTGGATGAGAGAGACACACAACTTTGCTTGTTGGAAGACCAACTTACCAAAGAGCAACCAAGAAATTGGCATCCTCCAGAGGTGGACTTCCTATCCACTTTGTCTCCCGCCCAATCAGAGTCCGAATAACCTACAAGCTTGAAGTTTGCTCCTCTTGGGTACCATAAGCCAAAGTTTGGGGTATGAGCCAAATATCGAAAGATTCGCTTGACCGCCACAAAGTGGCTTTCCTTAGGTGCGGCTTGAAACCGTGCACAAATTCCCACACTCAACATGATATCCGGTCTAGATGCACAAAGGTAAAGCAAGGATCCAATCATGGAATGATATACCTTTTGATCCACCGCTTTACCATTGGGATCAATGTCAAGTTGGCATTTGACGGGCATTGGAGTGGAGGCCGGCTTGACATCACTTAGCTTGAACCTCTTGAGCATGTCTTGAGTATATTTGGCTTGGTTGATGAAGGTTCCTTCTCTTCTTTGCTTGACTTCAAACCCGAGAAAGAACTTCAACTCTCCCATCGAAGAGATCTTAAACTTTGAGGTCATGAGAGCGGCAAATTCCTCATTGAAAGCTTTGTTAGGGGAACCAAAGATAATATCATCAACATATAGTTGGCACACAAACAACTCCCCTTTGACCTTCTTAGTAAAAAGAGTGGGGTCGATTTTCCCAACTTCAAAGCCACGATCTTGCAACAGCTACCACACACGTGGGGCTTGTTAAAGGCCACAGAGTACCTTATGGAGTTGATACACATGATCCGGGAAGTAAGGATCCTTGAACCCAGGGGGTTGTTTGACATACACCAACTCATTAATAGGACCATTAAGAAAATCACTCTTCACATCCATTTGTTGCAACTTAAAGTTATGATGAGAAGCATAGGTAATCAACATGCGAATGGATTCAAGGCGAGCAACGGGAGCAAAGGTTTCACCGTAGTTGATACCCTCGACTTGGGAGTAGCCTTGTGCTACCAACCGGGCCCTGTTGTGGATGATAATTCCATGAGCATCTTGCTTGTTCTTGAATATCCACTTGGTTCCAATGACATTATGGTTCCCCGTTGGCCTTGGCACCAATCTCCACACTTTGTTGTACTCGAAGTTGTTGAGTTCTTCGTGCATGGCATTGAGCCAATACGGATCTTCGAGCGCCTCATAGACCTTTTGGGGTTCAACACAAGAGACAAACGCGTGATGTTCACAATAGTTTGCCAATTGTCTACCAGTGCTTACCCCCTTTCGTATGCTTCCAAGCACATTCGTCATGAGATGGCCCTTGGTTGTGAGCTTGGAATCTATCTTGGCGGCACGGCGCTCCAATTCCTCCTCGGGGTGAGTTGAGGAGCGGTCACTTGATCATCTTGAGCATCGTCTTGAGCTTGTTCTTGATCTTGAGGATGCTCTTAATCTTGAACTTGCTCAGAGGGGAGAACTTGACCTTGTGCATCACTTGGTAATATAACACCATCATGAGCTAGGTCTCACCCTTGGTATTGTCCATGAGGTTGAGGGCCTTCATTTTGTTCTTCGGAAGCGTGTGGGCCTTGGGTTGGTGATGGCTCCACTTGAGTGGAGCATTGTCCTTCTCCTTCGGCCACAAGGGGTTCCTCAATGTGTAGGATAAAACCAACTCCCATTCTTCTTATGGCTTGGGGAGGAATTTCATCACCTACATCACAAGTGCCACTTTGCTCCACTTGGGAGCCGTTATTCTCATCAAACTCCACGTTACACGTCTCCTCAATAAGTCCCGTGGACTTATTGAGGACCCGGTAAGCATGAGAGTTTGTAGCATAACCAACAAATATGCCCTCATAAGCTCTAGCCTCAAATTTAGACAACCGAACACCTTTCTTGAGAAAGAAACACTTACACCCGAACACCCTAAAGTACTTGAGGTTGGGCTTGTTACCGGTGAGAATCTCGTATGGAGTCTTGTTCAAGCCTTTGCGGAGATAGAGCCGATTGGATGCGTGACATGTGGTGTTGATGGCTTCGGCCCAAAAGTTGTATGGAGACTTGAACTCCGCCATCATGGTCCTTGCCGCATCCATCAATGTCCGGTTCTTCCTCTCCGCTACACCATTTTGTTGAGGGGTGTAAGGTGCGGAATATTGATGCTTGATCCCCTCATCACTAAGAAAATCATCCAAGGTGTAGTTCTTGAACTCGGTGCCATTGTCGCTTCTTATTGTCAAGATCTTTGCATTGTGTTGTCGTTGGGCTTCATTTGCAAAGTCAATGACGGTTTGTTGGGTATCACTCTTCCTCTTGAAGAAGTATACCCAAGTGTATGTTGAATAATCATCCACAATCACCAAGCAATACTTTCTACCCCCAAGACATTCAAAGGATGGAGGCCCAAAGAGATCCAAGTGAAGGAGCTCCAAAGGCCTTTTCGAATAGATGATAGTCGTGGGAAGGTGAGCCTTTTCATGAAGCTTTCCTTCGATACAAGCACTGCAAGCACGATATTTAGCAAAACTAACATTTGTTAGTCCATGGACATGGTCTCCCTTGAGAAGACTTTGCAAAGATTTCATATTGACATGGGCTAAACGGCGATGCCAAAGCCATCCCACGTCAACTTTAGCCATTAGGCAAGTCGCTGTCTTAGTGGGTCGCTCCGAAAAGTTAATCACATAGAGACCATTCTCAACATGCCCAACAAAGGCTACTTTAAGAGTCTTGCTCCACAAGAGGGCCACGGTATCAACATCAAAGAAGGTGGCAAAGCCCATGAGTGCAAGTTGTCGAAGGGAAAGTAAATTGTATGCAAGGGACTCAACAAGCATGACCTTCTTGATTGTGAGATCATGAGAAATGACAGCTTTGCCAAGCCCCAATACCTTAGAGGACGAGGCATCACCCCACTCGACATTGGTGGGCATAGATGGAATCTTGTGAACGTCCACCACTAAGTCCTTGCTTCCGGTTATATGATTAGTGGCTCCACTGTTGAGCAACCATGATCCCCCACCGGAAGCAAACACCTACAAGAGATCATGCTTGGTTTTAGGTACCCATTTTGTAATGGGTCCTTTGATGCTAGTAACAAGGGTCTTAGGAACCCAAATAGACCATTCAATGTACTCATAAGGAGAACCAACAAATTTGGCATAAACATGTCCATCACTAGCACGACACAACACATAAGAAGGGTTAAAGTCGCCTGCTTTGTTGGGAAGGATAGCGTTGCCCTTCTTGGCATCACTACCCTTCACGATGTTCTTCTTCTTCTCCTTAGAAGCACCCTCTCCCTCCTTCACAAAGGTTTGCTTGAGATGGGGAGGTCGTTTGGCCTTGTCATTCTTCTTCTTGTTCTTGGGCTTGGGCGCGTACCCAATCCCTTCCTTGGCCACAACTTCCTTTTGATTGCTCAAAAGGTCGTTGAGGTTCTTCTCGCCTTGTATGCATGACACAAGACCTTTCTCAAGCTGCTCCTTTAACTTAGCATTCTCCTCAATAAGATGCACATGCTCACAACATGGGTTAGTAGCATTTGCATTATCAATTAACACCATATGAGGAAATGTGGCTTTCTCCTTGGTTAGCTTTACTTGAAGTTGATCATGAGACTCCTTGAGGCTAGCATGAGCACCCTTCAAGACTTTGTGAGCCTTGTCAAGTATGTCAAACTCCTCTTCGAGTCTAGCAAGATCAACCCCAAGTATGGCCTTCTCGGAGTTTAGCACACGAGAAACAACAAGAGCATTATCAAGATCTTTCTTTAACTTAGCATGATCATTGTTGTATGACTCCCCAAGAGCCAAACGAAGACCACGCTCTTCCTCAAGAGCATTGGAAAGATACAAAATCTCATCGGCATAGTCACGACTATGCCCCTCCATCTTAGAGATGGTATCTTCGTGAGCCTTGATCATGTCATTGGCTTCACCAAGTTGTTCCAAGAGAGCAACGAAGTGCTTCTTGGATTTACCCTTGAGTTTACCCATAAAGGACTCAAACTCATTCTCCTCCACATTAGATCCCTCATGTTCATCAATGCAATCCGTCAAAGAAGGATGATTAATGATGGTAGTTTTGATGTTGGGGGTTACCTTGTTGGTGGCTTTAGCCATGAGGCACATGGCGGTGATGCTCTCATTGGGTGAGTCGAAGAGAGCCACATGTGGAGTCGTCGCAATGGCAACGGAGGCCATGGCAACCGACTCACCATCTTCATCATCATCATCATCATCATCATCATTGTACTCTTCTTGTACCACCAATGCCTTGGGAGGAGTCTTCTTGGTGAAGTTGCTCTTGTTGGGGAAAGACTTGGCCTTCCTTTCGGATGAGCTTGCCACCATTGTCCTCCCTCTTCTCATAAGGGCACTCCGCCACAAAATGGCTCACATTGCCACAATTATAGCAAGTCCTCACACGTTGCTTGACCTTCGTGCCACTTGAATTGTTCTTGTTGAAGTTGGGCCTCGAGTTCTTCTTGCTCCAAAATTGCCTTGAAGCAAGAGCGATGTGTTCATGATAGGCATACTTTGTATCTTCGGGGTTGCTCTCCTCCTCTTCCTCTTCGTCCTCTTCTTCCACATTAACCTTCGCCTTTAGTGCAAGGTTGGGCTTCTTTGCTCTTTGAGAGTGTAGCACCGCATTGTCGGCGGTCTTGTCCAAGATGCTCATAGCCACGAACTCATCCAACACTTCACTTGAGGACAAGGTGTGGATGTCCAGCCTTTGACGAATGATGGAGGACATGGCCTTGTGGTAAGGCATCATTGCCCTTAGGAATTTGCGCTTGATCCAATTGTCCTCCGTGTCCTTGCTTCCATGATCTCGGAGTGAGACCGCGAGTTTGGTTACTCTCCGATAAAGCTCACGAGGTTCTTCATCTTCTTTCATTGCAAACTCATCTGCTTCATCTTGCACCACTTCATAGTTGGAGCGTTGAATGCTTGTGCTTCCCCTGTAGAGGGAAACAACTTGGTGCCATGCATCCTTGGCCATGGAGTAGGGCCGGAGATGAGGAAGATCTTCGGGTGGAATTGCTTCTTGGATGATGAAGAGAGCATTCTCATTGAATTGATTATCCGCGGCTTCTCTAGGAGTGAAGTTGCTTCGGTCATGCGGATAGAAACCTTCTTCAATGATTCTCCAAAGATTAGTATTCAAATGATTTAAATGACGCTTAAAGCGATAGACCCAAGAATCAAAGTTCTCATTTTTCACAATCTTAGGGGCAGGGCCGGCATGATTCAAATAAGTGGAAGGAACCGGTCCACGATAAACAAGTGGAGGTTCCACATGGGCAAAGATGTCGGTGCCATTTTTACCACTAAAAGAAGGAGCTTTTTCACTAGTAGCTCCCCCTTGCCGGAGTTAGCATCCGTCACCTTGTTAGTGGGATCACCCACTTTCAACGGTGCGGTGGATAGTTTAAGCCCTTCTATGAATTTGTTAAACATGCTTTCAACCTCGGTCTTCATGGAGGTCTTCAATGTGTCCAAAGCCACATTGAATTCCTCACGAGAGACCGTGGTTCCCCCATCGGCCGTAGACGAGATTGGATTCACACCGGAGTGCTCCTCCGCACCGTCTATGGTGTCAACCATACTCTTTGGACGACAAAGTCCTTAATAAAGAGACGAGGCTCTGATACCAATTGAAAGGATCGATATAGTTGACTAGAGGGGGGGTGAATAGGCAACTAACAATTTTTAGCTTTTCTTTACCAAATTAAACTTTGGATCAAAGTAGGTTGTCTAGATTTGCAACTAGGTGAGCAACCTATATGATGCAACAACAACAAGCACACAAGCAAACAATGGATATGACACAAATAAGCTTGCACAAGTAAAGGCACGAGATAACCAAGAGTGGAGCCGGTGAAGACGAGGATGTGTTACCGAAGTTCCTTCCTTTTGAGGGGAAGTACGTCTCCGTTGGAGCAGTGTGGAGGCACAATGCTCCCCAAGAAGCCACTAGGGCCACCGTATTCTCCTCACGCCCTCACACAATGTGAGATGCCGTGATTCCACTATTGGTGCCCTTGGAGGCAGCGAACGAACCTTTACAAACAAATTTGGGGCAATCTCCACAACTTAATTGGAGGCTCCCAACGACACCATGAAGCTTCACCACAATGGAATATGGCTCCACGGTGACCTCAACCGTCTAGGGTGCTCAAACACCAAAGAGTAACAAGATTCACAAGGGATTAGTGGGGGGAATCAAATTTCTCTTGGTGGAAGTGTAGATCGGGGCCTTCTCAACCAATCCCTAGAAAATCAACATGTTTGATTGGCTAGGGAGACAGATCGGGCAAAAATGGAGCTTGGAGCAACAATGGAGCTTAGAGTTGGAAGACGTAGTCAACTCGGGGAAGAAGATACCCCTTATATAGTGGAGGGACAAATCCAACCGTTATCCACCAACCCAGTCTGCGCAGCACGGTACTACCGCAAGGACATGCGGTACTACTGCAGGGCCTTGTGGTACTACCGCCCGAGCAGCACAGACTTGGACATCCCAAACGCACTGAAGCGGAGGGCGGTAGAACCGCTTGTGCGGTACTACCGCAAAGCAGGGAAGTTCTAGATTTCGGGAATGCACGGACATAAAAAATTACATTCGTGGCAACTTACCCTGAGCTGGAGTTGATGCAAAAATCCGACACGGTAGTACAACACGAGGAGCGGTACTATCGCGCGGTGACTGAGCCAGGCCAGGACGCACGGTACTACCGCGCATTGGGCGCGGTACTACCGCGTAAGGCGTGGATGTAAAAATTACATCCGCCCTACTACTGCTGCGTAGCAACACTTGGCCTGGGGGCCACAGTACTACAACTCCTGAGGAGCGGTACTACCGTGGGCTCCTGCGGTACTACCGCAAGGGCCTGCGGTACTACCGCTCCAGGGAGCAGTACTACCGCATGCCCAAGCTCAGTAACCAAGACAAGTTGCATAGACGATAAAAGACGGAGGATGCTCCAAAGTGCCAAAGGAAAGGCGGTGCAAAAGGAGTAGACGTGTATGTGATGATTCCACCCAAACCTTTCCAAAGCGGACCCCCTCTTAATAGTACGGCTTTCCTACGACTAAAATCACCAAAAAGAAACGTAGAGAAACGCCGTCATAGTCTTCGAGGGGCACCAAACCGTCTTGTGCCTAGTGATGGAATATCTGAAATACTCAAGGCACACGATTAGTCCGCAAAACCATTGTCATCAATCACCAAAACACCTTAGGGATAAATATGCCCTTACAAAGTATTATATTGATCAAAAATTATGATGCCCGGATAATTAAGCTACAGTAATCCCCTCCTAATGGTGCCATGTCATCACAGTTAGTTTGCTAAACCTCACTTTGATCCAAACCCGATTCAAACTCAAATTTAAAGTAAAGTCAGACTATTATTTCTTCAAACGGTAAAACAAGAATGTACGATGGGTTGCAAATATTCACTAACAATTTGTCATGAAAGAATTAACATTTTTTAAAATATAAAATTGCCCCTGGATATTAAAACAGTCGACCAACAACACCTTTTATCCCACTTAATTATAGACTCAAACTTAATAAATTATTTTGAAACCAAACTTGTTGTGGCAGTGAAAAATAATGCATAGTAATTATATGGCAAGATTTTACATTTTCCAAAGTATTTTAATGCAAAAAGAAAGTACAAAATAAATAAACAGAAAAGAAAATGGAAAATACTAGTAAAAATAAAAGAAGCCTAATATACAGGGCCACTAGGCCCAACTAACTAAGGCGGCCCAACACCCCACTGTCTCCTACCTCTATTCATCAGGGGGATGGTGGACGACGACCGACCGGCCGTGGCCGCGGATGGCCATGGGGCGGCCATCCAGGTCCCTTGGCGCCCTACTAGGTTTCCCCCGCATGCTCCTACTAACCCTAGAACCCCAGGGGCCCCTTTCCCCTCGCTCTCCTCCCCAATCTGAAGAGCCACCGGACACGGTCGTCACCATCGTCGCATCGATCCCGCGGCCATCGGCCGTCTCTCACCTCACCGACTTGTCCTCGATCTTCGCCGCCATCTCCTACGCCATCCGGTACCACTAGACTGAGCTTGGAGCCACCATGTCGAGCCCCGCACTGCCTTATTCTTCCTCGGCACCGTCGAGCTTCGCCGTCGATTCCGGCACCTCCGAGCCTTCCCTGAGCCCGCTAAGCACATCTGCAAGCTCGATGTGAGCTCCTCTTTCGATTCCCCTTCTCCCCCTCGAATCCCCTCTGTTTCATCATTGTTCTGCCGTGGCCGAAGCTCACCATGGCCCGACCGCCGGAGCTCCGCTCCTGTGCGTACTCGCCCGCTCCCATTGTTACCTTGGCCTCCCCATGCGCGCCCACAACTGCACCCTGCCACACGCCCCGCTCCCTGCCCGCACTCGTTGCACCCCTGGCCGTACCCGAGGAGACCTGCGCTTGCTGCTGCTCGCCGCATGCTCGGCCGCCGTGGATGGGAGCTCTAGCTCTGGTGTGTGTGCGCGTACTGATGTCGCACTGCTACTGTTGGTGCTGCTCCGATGCCACTGCCTCCTATTGCTCCGTTGCGCCACCGCTGCTGGCTGATGCCACTGCCGCTTCCGCTACTTGCCGTTGTCGCCGCTGATGCCGCATGATACGTCCATTCTACATCATGCTTTTATATTGATATTTATTGCATTATGGACTGTTATTACACATTATGTCACAATACTTATGCCTATTCTCTCTTATTTTAAAAGGTTTACATAAAGAGGGAGAATGCCGGCAACTGGAATTCTGGGCTGGAAAAGGAGCAAATAATAGAGACCTATTCTGCACAACTCCAAAAGTCCTGAAAATCCACGGAAGTTATTTTCAGAATATATAAAAATACTGAGCGAAGAAGACACCAGAGGGGGGCCACCCACCAGGCACGAGGGTGGGGGGCACGCCCTACCCCCCTGGGCGTGCCCCCTACCTCGTGGGCTCCCTGGTGGCCCTCCGATGCCCATCTTCTTCTATATGAAGTCTTTCGTCCGAAGAAAAATAATAAGCAAGCTTTCGGGACGAGACTCCGCCACCACGAGGCGGAACCTTGGCGGAACCAATCTAGGGCTCCGACGGAGCTGTTCTGCCGGGGAAACTTCCCTCCAGGAGGGGGAAATCATCGCCATCGTCATCACCAATGCTCCTATCATCAGGAGGGGGCCATTCTCCATCAACATCTTCACCAGCACCATCTCCTCTCAAACCCTAGTTCATCTCTTGTATCCAATTCTTGTCTCTAAGTCTGGGATTGGTACCTATAGGTTGCTAGTAGTGTTGATTACTCCTTATATTTGATGCTAGTTGGTTTATTTCGTGGAAGATCATATGTTCAGATCCTATATGCATATTAATACCCCTCTTATTATGAATATGAATATGCTTTGTGAGTAGTTACATTTGTTCCTGAGGACATGGGAGAAGTCTTTCTATTAGTAGTCATGTGAATTTGGTATTCGTTCGATATTTTGATGAGATGTATGTTGTCTCTCCTCTAGTGGTGTTATGTGAACGTCGACTACATGACACTTCACCATTATTTGGGCCTAGAGGAAGGCATTGGTAAGTAATAAGTAGATGATGGGTTGCTAGAGTGACAGAAGCTTAAACCCTAGTTTATGCGTTGCTTCGTAAGGGGCTGATTTGGATCCATATGTTTCATGCTATGGTTAGGTTTACCTTAATACTTCTTTTGTAGCTGCGGATGCTTGCAATAGGAGTTAATCATAAGTGGGATGCTTGTCCAAGTAAGGACAGCACCCAAGCATCGGTCCACCCACATATCAAATTATCAAAGTACCGAACGTGAATCATATGAACGTGATGAAAACTAGCTTGACGATAATTCCCATGTGTCCTCGGGAGCGCTTTTCTCTATAGAAGAGTTCTTCCAGGCTTGTCCTTTGCTACAAAAAGGATTTGGGCCACCTTTCTGCACTTTATTTACTTTTGTTACTTGTTGCTCATTACAAATTATCTTATCACAAAACTATCTGTTACCTATTATTTCAGTGCTTGCAGAGAATACCTTACTGAAAACCGCTTATCATTTCCTTCTGCTCCTCGTTGGGTTCGACACTCTTACTTATCAAAAGGACTACGATAGATCCCCTATACTTGTGGGTCTTCAAGACTCTTTTCTGGCGCCGTTGCCGGGGAGTGAAGCGCCTTTGGTAGGTGGAATTTGGTAAGGAAAAATTTATATAGTGTGCTAAAATTTATTGTCACTTGTTACTATGGAAAGTAATCCTCTGCGGAGCTTATTCGGGGTATCTTCACCCCGACCAGTAGAGCAAAGAGTTGCTCCTCAACCTACTGAACCTACTGAAAATGAAAATGTCTACTTTGAAATTCCTTCGGGTATGATAGAAAAACTTCTAGCTAATCCTTTTGCAGGAGATGGAACATTACATCCTGATGAACACCTAATATATGTGGATGAGGTTTGTGGATTATTTAAGCTTGCAGGTATGCCCGATGATGTTATCAAGAAGAAGGTCTTCCCTTTATCTTTGAAGGGAGATGCATTGACATGGTATAGGCTATGTGATGATATGGGATCATGGAACTACAAATGATTGAAATTGGAATTTCATCAGAAGTTTTATCCTATGCATCTTGTTCATCATGATCGTAATTACATATATAATTTTTGGCCTCGCGAAGGAGAAAGCATCGCTCAAGATTGGGGGAGGATTAAGTCAATGTTATATTCATGCCCCAATCATGAGCTCTCAATAGAAATGATTATTCAAAATTTCTATGCTCGGCTTTCTGATAACAATCGCACCATGCTCGATACTTCTTGTGCTGGCTCTTTTATGATGAAGACTATTGAATTCAAATGGGATTTATTGGAAAGAATTAAACACAACTCTGAAGATTGGGACCTCGAGAAGGTAAGGAGTCAGGTATAAAACCTAAGTTTGATTGTGTTAAATATTTTATGGATACCGATGTTTTCCATAAATTTAGCACTAAATATGGACTTGACTCTGAGATAGTAGTTTCTTTCTGTGAATCTTTTGCTACTCATGTTGATCTCCCTAAGGAGAAGTGGTTTAAATATCATCCACCCATAGAAGTAAAAGTAGCTGCACCTATTAAAGTTGAAGAAAAGACTATCACTTATAATGATCCTATTGTTCCTACTACTTATGTTGAGAAACCACCTTTCCCTGTTAGAATAAAGGATCATGCTAAAGCTTCAACTATGGTTCGTAAAAGCAACATTAGAACTTATACACCTCCTGAGCAAGTTAAAGTTGAACCTAATATTGCTATTGTTAAAGATCTCTTGGCTAATAATATTGATGGGCATGTTATTTATTTCTGTGATGAAACTGCTAGAATTGCTAAACCTTGTGCTAAAGATAAACATAGACCTGTGGTAGGCATGCCTGTTATTTCTGTTAAAATAGGAGATCATTGTTATCATGGCTTGTGCGATATGGGTGCTAGTGCTAGTGCAATACCTATTGACTTATACAAAGAAATTATGCATGATATTGCACCTGCTGAGTTAGAAGATATTGATGTCACAATTAAACTTGCCAATAGAGATACTATTTCACCAATTGGGATTGTTAGAGATGTTGAAGTCTTGTGTGGGAAAACTAAATATCCTGCTGATTTTCTTGTTCTTGGTTCCCCACAAGATAGCTTTTGTCCCATTATATTTGGTAGACCCTTCTTAAACACTGTTAATGCTATAATAGACTACAAAAAGGATGTTGTTACTATTGGTTTAGGTGATATGTTTCATGAGGTCAACTTTTCTAAATTTCGTAGACAACACCGTGAAGAGGAATTGCCTAGTAAAGATGAAATTATTGGTCTTGCTTCTATTGCCGTACCTCCTAGTGATCCTTTAGAACAATATTTGCTAGACCATGAAAATGATATGTTTACGAATGAAAGAAGGGAAATAGATGAAGTGTTCTTCAAACAGGGTCCTATTCTGAAAAACAACTTGCCTGTTGAAATCTTAGGGGATCCTCCTCCACCCAAGGGTGATCCCGTGTTTGAGCTTAAACCATTTCCTGATACTCTTAAATATGCTTATCTTGATGAAAAGAAGATATATCCTATTATTATTAGTGCTAACCTTTCAGAGAAGGAGGAAGAAAAATTATTGAAAACTCCGAAGAAGCACTATGCTGCTATTGGATATACTCTTGATGATCTTAAGGGCATTAGTCCCACTCTATGCCAACACAAAATAAATTTGGAGAAAGATGCCAAACCAGTTATTGATCATCAACGACGGCTGAATCCTAAAATGAAAGAAGTGGTAAGAAAGGAAATACTAAAGTTCCTTGAGGTAGGTGTCGGTGTCAAAACCGGCGGATCTCGGGTAGGGGGTCCCGAACTGTGCGTCTAGGCCGGATGGTAACAGGAGACAAGGGACACGAAGTTTTACCCAGGTTCGGGCCCTCTCGATGGAGGTAAAACCCTACGTCCTGCTTGATTAATATTGATGATATGGGTAGTACAAGAGTAATCTACCACGAGATCGAGGAGGCTAAACCCTAGAAGCTAGCCTATGGTATGATCGTTGATGTGTATGTTGTCCTACGTACTAAAACCCTCCGGTTTATATAGACACCGGGTAGGGTTAGGGTTACATAGAGTCGTTTACAATGGTAGGAGATCTGCATATCCGTATCGCCAAGCTTCCCTTCCACGCCAAGGAAAGTCCCTCCCGGACACGGGACGAAGTCTTCAATCTTGTATCTTCATAGTCCAGGAGTCCGGCTGAAGGTATAGTCCGGCTATCCGAACACCCCCTAATCCAGGACTCCCTCAGTAGCCCCTGAACCAGGCTTCAATAACGACGAGTACGGCGCGCATATTGTCTTCGGCATTGCAAGGCGGGTTCCTCCTCCAAGTACTTCGTAGAAGATTTTGAACACAAAGATAGTGTCCGGCTCTGCAAAATAAGTTTCCACATATTGCCATAAAGAGAATAATATTTACACAAATCTAATCTGCTGACGTATTCCATAGTGTGACATCACCCCATGGCCAAGCTTTTATTCGAACCATTTTACTGTCCCATCTCAGCGCGTTATGCGAGGCGGTTTCCTTGGCACGTCTTGTTAAAGCATAGATCGTGTCCCCCTTATTCTAGGATTCTCATCAATACGGGCGTGGGTAACCCAACCGCGCCATCGATTACGACGCTTGGAGATAAGCGAGTTTTACCAGGCTGGTGGGGACATGTAGTTGCGTCCACCCATATAAGGGGATAAAGATCCACCTTTTCACCTACGCCTTCTTCCTCCTTCGCCTATCCATTCTTGCGCACTCGAGCTCTAGCGCCCAAGTCCGCACTCCCCACCTTAACCTTCTCCAGCCATGTCCGGAGCGGGAGGCAAGTGGATGGTCTCCTCCGTCACGGAGGGACACATCAAAAAGCTGAGGAAGGACGGATACCTATCTAACGACATCGTGTACCGGCTCCCCGAGAAGGGGCAGCTCATCCCCACCCCTAGGCCCCATGAGAGGGTGGTGTTTCTTCCCCATTTCCTCCGCGGACTGGGCTTCCCTCTCCACCCATTTGTCCGGGGGCTCATGTTCTACTATGGCCTGGATTTCCACGATCTGGCCCCGAACTTCGTCCTCAACATCTCGGCGTTTATCGTCGTGTGCGAGGCCTTCCTCCGCATCCGCCCCCATTTCGGGCTCTGGCTCAAGACTTTCAACGTCAAGCCGAAGGTGGTGCGCGGCAGCCAGGCGGAGTGCGGAGGCGCCATGGTGGGCAAAATGGCCAACGTTCTCTGGCTCGAGGGCTCTTTTATGGAGACCCTGAAGGGGTGGCAATCGGGGTGGTTTTACATCACCGAGCCGCGCGACGCCGAATGGGTTGCCTCCCCCGAATTCCGGTTCGGACCCCCAACGCGGCTCACGTCCTGGAAAGAGACGGGCCTGTCATGGGGCAAAAAAGGAGAGCTAACCGGACTCCAAACATGCGTCAAAACCCTGGTGGACAAGAAGCTCAAACTTGTCAATGTAGTCCAGGTTATGCTCGTCCGCTTGATCCTCCCGTGCCAACAACGGGCTTTCAACCTGTGGGAGTTCGACCCGGCGCGGCACCAAACTCTGAGCAGGCTCTTCGACATGACGTACAAAGATGCCTGGAGGGTGCTTTTCAAGGGCGCCATGGCTCCTGCGTCCGCTACTGAGGATCGCGGATTCAGTGCGCAGCGTCACGCTCTCGCGGTAAGCTGTTTTTTCCTTTTACAGGGTATCCATTTTTCATAGTTTGACTCCATGCGGAATCTAAGTTCCCTTACCTTTGACAGGATTGGCAGGTGACATCCTAATAGATCAACTGTCCGGCTCCTTTGCCCGATGGCCCAGCGGACGCTCGCTTGGCGAAGCTGCTGGTTCCGGCACCCTATGTGGTGCCGGAGAAGAAGGCCACGGGGACTTGAAAGAGTGCCCGACGCCCGGAGGTGTTGGATTCATCATCTGACGAATCCAAGACGCACTCCTCCCGCGAAGACGAGGAGGAGGAAGAAGAAGAGACCCCTCCCCGTCCAGCGGGGGAAGGGAAGAAAAGGAAGGCCGCCCCAACTGGGGAGGCCGAAGGGTCCAAGAAGGGGAAAACCCTTCCTCCGGACTGCTCCACTGACGCCGACAGCGGCGGAGAGGAGTGGGCGCCTAGGGCCAAGCCCCTGGCCAAATCGTAAGTATCCGGATACCAGAGTAATTCATAGTATTCGTTTATTGCAAGCTTTCACTCACGTCGAATATGTTTATGCAGCCCACCCAAAGACCGGCTCGACTCGTCGTCGAGCGGCTCACTGGACTCGTCGGATGTGAACTCACTTCCGACGGCTTCCTCCCCCCGCCCTACAGACGACACTGAAGTTTTGTCCCAACAGGTTCCAAGCCGGGAGGAGGTGGTCCTGGAGGCGCCGCAAGGCGACCTCCCGGACTCCAGGAGCAAAGGGGATGAAACCCCCCAGGGCTCCAAGTCCGGCTCGAGGCCGGACACCGCTCCGGAACCTTCAAAGGTTCCAGAGTCCGGCGGGGGACGTCCTTCCAAGAGGAGCAAGTCCACCGTGCCCGTGGCCCCCGTACAACCGGAGGCGCCAGACAATATGTTGGAGGCGCTCCAAGGCGCCTCCATCGACGAGAAGCACTGTGCTATTATGAGTGCGGTGGTCCAGAAGGTTCAGTCCGCCAAGAACGGACTGACTGAAGCTTATACTAGCCTTTTGATAGGCTTTGAGGTAAGTAAAGAAAGTGTAAATAATAGTACCGCATAGACAGTAGCCCCTGATGCTCTGTTTGGCATTCGGGAAGAAAAGCCGAATAGAGGATCAAATAGAATTCGCAGGAGTCTAACAAAAATGAGTCAATATGCATGTGTAGGCTACCCTGCTTGCGTCCCGCACTGACTGCAGAAGTGGACACGCTAAAGCAGGACCTCGAAAGGTCCGAGCAAGAGCTCGATCGTGCCAAGAAGCAGCTCGAGGACAATGAAGGTAAGAAATACCTTGTTAAAAAAAGGTGCAATTGCAAAAAATGACAGGATTATCGTGGCTATTGTAGGGGCCACGTCTGAGGTGGCGACCCTTAAGCAAGCGCTGGACGAGGCTGAGAAGAGGGCAGCCTCGGAGCGCACCGAGCGGGAGAAGTATGAGGCCGAAGTTGGCAAGGTGCGGCAAGAGCTCCAGGCTCTCATGGAAAAGCATGAGAGTTTGGAGCTTGACTCAAAGACGCGAGCGTCCGAGCTCGCGTTGGCTATTGAAAATGCCAAGTTTGCCAAGGCCGAATCCCAGAAGACCCTCCAGGAGTTGGATGAGGTGAAGAAGATAGCGGCGGGTAAGGCATTCTTTATGCAAAGCAAACACATAAACATGAGTTACTTGTTACTTACCCGAATCCAGAGCTCTCCAGGAGCGTTCGCAGATCTTCCCCGGAGTGTGTCCGATGCCGCCGCATTCTATCGAGCCAAGGAGGGCAGATTGACGGAGAAGGTGTTCTAGTCTCAGTACGCTGAGGCTGGACATCCCGTGCCCCTGAGCGACCAGCTGAAGCAACTAGTCGAGCTCCACAAGGCGGCCGAACAGGCCATGAAGGGCCTCATTGTTCGGCTGTGGCCTGGAGGGGCTCTGCCTGGGAGCTATTTCAGGCTGGTGCGGCGGCTGGTAGAGGCCTGTCCAAGGCTCGAAGTCATCAAGCGCTCTGTCTGCATTGAAGGTGCCCGTAGGGCCCTTGCCCGTGCTAAGGTGCACTGGGGCAAGTTGGATGCTGAGAAGCTTGTGAAGGACGGGCCACCGCCGGGGAAAGAGCATCGCAAGCCCGAGAATTACTATAAGGATGTTCTGAAGGGTGCCCACCTTGTGGCGGATGAATGTTCTATGAATGTAATTTTTGAGTAAAACTCGCTCGTTTTGTCCTGTGCGCTAAAAACTTGTTCATATGTGTTAAGCAATGCTGTTTGAATTTAAAATATTACCTTCTGTGCGGCTGTTTATCAATTCTGAGAGATGGCGAGTCGTTGGCTTCTGTCCCCCGTGCCGCTAGTGCTGGGGTGTTCGGGGATAAACCTGAGCGCTCGTTTTCCCATGGTTGGGTCTTTCGAGGGAGGCGCTCAGCCCAACAAAAAGGCAATCAGACTATAATGCGTGAACACTCTCACTTAGCCATAGAATTCTATAATTCTAAATTTCGGCGAAGCCCCTGGTATTCGGAAGACCGAGTTTGGGGCGCTATCCACGCCTTGGCCGGACAGAGCCGGCTCCTCGCCCTAAGCGGCATAAGTCTTTAGGGACTCGAAAAAACCTCTCGAACAGCAACCAGCTCTCGCTTCATCATGACAGTCAGTTTTAGCTTTCTCCACTGAGGTGCTCGACCCAGCTCAACTGGGGCACAATCGCAGTGGTTCTCCTAGTGCTACCTTAGCCGATATAGCGGAACGTAAGGCACCAAAACATAGGAGCCGGGCAAACCCAACTATTGACCCAAGACATGATTCAGAGCCAATGCATATAATGCTATAAGTTCGGGGTGCCGCACTTGTTAATGTGTTAGGACTTCTCACACCATATTGAGGGGTACTAAAGCCCCTGGCGTATTTTGGCCGTACCAATGTGTACGGGTGCAACATGTCATTAAGGAACATATATAAAGAAAAAAAGGTAATGCAAAAATAGACGAAAGCTATGCACTGTTTATTAAAAAGGGCTACGATCAAAGCAGAACGATACAAATAATGCGATAAGTGGAAGGTTGGACTAGTTAACATGTCCGTTCCAGGGGCAAGCTGTGGAATAGTATGCGGAACGGGTATACTGCTCGTGATAGATACCACCTGGGAGTTTCGTAGTGCGGTGAGGCTTGTCTGCTTCCCTGGTTCTTGCATCATTTTGTGCGGCAATTGAACTGCCGAACATGCCTTTTGAAGGATGAAGTCCCGAAAGTAAGAGAAAATTAAAAAATCAGCAGCCCCTGGTACGGTTTAAGCCGTGTTTTGGGCGTGCCGTGATGGTTCCCCTCCCCCTGTGCCCATGGTATCTCTAGAGCGTAGTTATGTACGCAAAGTACTGGCATCGCCTTTTTGCGAGGGTTGGGGTTGGGGCTGCATTGCTATGCCTGCTCGGATCATGCCAGGCGGTCTTGTTGTAGGTTATTCCGGGCGCGCTTGACGGTGTCCGATCGTTTAGTGGCCGGACTGGAAAACTGCCTGGAGAGGCTGCTTTGAACTTCTGCTACAAGGGCCGCCGTGTGCTCCTCCATTCGGAGGGAGCGTTCGGTGTTTCCATTGACCGTAATTACTCCTCGAGGGCCTGGCATCTTGAAAGGTATGCGTAATGCAGTACCGCATTAAACTTAGCGAATGCGGTTCGCCCAAGCAGTGCGTGATAGCCACTGCGAAACGGGACTATGTCGAAGATTAACTACTCACTTCGGAAATTATTCGGAGATCCGAAGACCACTTCAAGTGTGACTGAGCCTGTACAGTTGGCCTCTACACCTGGTATTACGCCTTTAAAGGTCGTTTTGGTGGGCTTAATCCTCGAGGGATCTATGCCCATTTTCCGCACTGTATCCTGGTAAAGCAGGTTCAGGCTACTACCGCCGTCCATAAGGACTCTAGTGAGATGAAATCCGTCAATAATTGGGTCTAGAACCAATGCGGCGAATCCGCCATGACGGATGCTAGTGGGATGGTCCCTTCGATCAAAGGTGATCGGGCAGGAGGACCATGGGTTGAACTTTGGGGCGACTGGCTCTACCGCGTATACGTCCCTTAACGCACGCTTCCGCTCCCTTTTGGGGACATGGGTTGCGTATATCATGTTCACCGTCCGCACTTGTGGGGGAAAACCCTTCTGTCCACTGTTGTTCGGCGGCCGGGGCTCCTCCTCGTCATCGCTATGCAGCCTCTTGTCTTCATTTTCGGCGTTCATCTTGCCTGCCTGCTTGAACAGCCAACAATCCCTGTTGGTGTGATTGGCTGGCTTTTCAGGGGTGCCATGTATCTAGCATGAGCGATCGAGTATTCGGTCCAAACTGGACGGGCCCCTAGGATTCCTTTTGAACGGCTTTTTCCGCTGACTGGATTTACAGCCTCTAAATCCGGCATTAACTGCCGTATCCTCAGCATTGTCGCCGTTAATGTGGCACTTCTGCTTGTTGCGACGCGACCTGCCGCTATTGTCCCTGGTGTCCGAATTACTAGGGTTCTTGGTCATATTGTTGCTTCGAGAAAGCCATTTGTCTTCTCCCACGCAAAAGCGGGTCATGAGTGTCATGAGTGCTACCATAGATTTCGGCTTTTCCTGTCCAAGGTGCCGGGCCAGCCACTCGTCGCGGATATTGTGTTTGAAGGCTGCTAGGGCCTCAACGTCCGGACAGTCGACTATTTGATTTTTCTTTGTTAGGAACCATGTCCAGAATTGCCTGGCCGATTCCTCTGGCTGCTGAATTACGTGACTTAGGTCATCGGCGTCTAGGGGTCGCACGTAAGTGCCCTGGAAATTGTCGAGGAATGCGGCTTCCAGGTCCTCCCAACAACTGATTGATCCTGTTGGCAAGCTGTTAATCCAATGCTGAGCTGGTCCTTTAAGCTTGAGTGGGAGGTATTTGATGGCGTAGAAATCATCGCCGCGGGCCATGTGGATATGAAGGAGATAATCCTCGATCCATACCGCAGGATCTATGTGCCATCATATGATTCGATGTTTACGGGTTTGAAACCCTCGGGGATTTGATGGTCCATTATTTCGTCTGTAAAGCAGAGTGGGTGTGCGGCGCCTCTGTATTGGGCTATATCATGACGTAGATCCAATGAGCCTTGTCTACTGTGTTCGGCCCCGCCGAATTTGTGGCTGGCGTGACGGTTACCATCTTGAGCCATGGGGCGCCCACGCGATCCGTAGATCGATCTTGTTTCCCTTGCCTTGTCCTCCAACATGTCTCGTAAGTCCGACGCATATTCCCGTTCCTTGGTACGGGGTGCGGCTTGAGTGGAGGGCCGAGAGGCCTCTCTGTCACGACCACGAGGTGGCCGGTCGGCCGCATCAAGTGCTTCCTCCTCCAATCGGGGTAGCAACCTGCGCTTTGGGTAGCTCTTGGAGGGGCGTTTGAGTTTATGCTCTTCGGCCGCAAGGACTTCAGTCCATTTGTCAACCAGCAAATCTTGATTAGCCCTAAGCTGTTGCTGTTTTTTCTTGAGGCTTCTTGCCGTGGCCATAAGCCTGCGTTGAAAACGCTTTTGCTCGACGGGATCCTCTGGCATGATGAATTCGTCGTCGTCGAGGCTTGCCTCGTCTTCGGAGGGAGGCATATAATTATCGTCCTCGACCTCTATGTCTGCCGCTCTCTCGTGAGGGCTGGTTGCTCCATCCTCCTCTGCTATATCTTGCTGGAGGGGGTTTTCTTTGGCTCTTTCCGGAGTATTATTATCTCCCGTGCTGGAATCACCGTGTTTGTTTTGGCGGGATTTTGAGCGGCGCCGCTGACGCCGGCGTTTAGGCTGTTTCTTGGAGGGGTCATCCTCCGCTGTTCCATCGCCATCTCCCTCTTTTGGGGTGTCCACCATGTATATGTCATATGACGAGGTGGCTTTCCAGGGCCTAGTAGGCACTGGTTCTTCATCATCTCCTTCATCGGCGTCCATACCGTCGATATCTTCGGAGTCGAAGTCGAGCATGTCGGTTAAGTCGTCGACAGTGGCTACAAAGTGGGTGGTGGGTGGGCTTTGAATTTCTTCATCGTCCGTACCCCAACCTTGCTGACCGTAGTCTGGCCAGGGCTCTCCTGATAAAGAGAGAGACTTCAGTGACTTCAGGATGTCGCCAAAAGGCGAGTGCTGAAAGATGTCCGCGGCAGTGAACTCCATGATCGGCACCCAATCGGATCCGATCGGCAGGGGCGCGGGGGGCTTGGAGTCTGGAGAGGAGTCCGGCTCCTTGGAGTCACGGGTCTCGCAGAGTATGGGGCTGGTGCTTGGCTCAATCATCTTTGGGGTTGCAGCCCCCGAGGTGGCGTCCAACCGCCCATTCTCGATCGGCGCAGTTGGCTCCGAATTAAGGGTCGGAGCCGATGCGGATGCGGCCTCCAGGGCACTGTCCGGCGGCACAGCTAGATCATGCTCGTCGTGACAGTGCGGCGTGCTCGGCAGTGGCTCGAATCCGTCGAAGATCAAGTCCCCGCGGATGTCAGCCGTGTAGTTTAAATTTCCGAATATGACCTGACGGCCAGGGGCGTAGCTTTCGATCTGCTCCATACGGCCAAGCGAATTGGCCCGCAGAGTGAAGCCGCCGAACACGAAGATTTGTCCGGGGAGGAAGGTCTCAC
Organism: Triticum urartu; assembly: GCF_003073215.2. Lineage (NCBI taxonomy): Eukaryota > Viridiplantae > Streptophyta > Magnoliopsida > Poales > Poaceae > Triticum > Triticum urartu. The sequence goes on along the minus strand of NC_053024.1, from coordinate 128,195,887 downwards.
CCTGGACTGCATCGCTATCGATGATCATAGGAGCCATCGAGCCTGACGGCGACGACACAGAGGAACTCTCAATGAAAGCACCAATGTCGGTGTCAAAACCGGCGGATCTCGGGTAGGGGGTCCCGAACTGTGTGGATGGTAACAGGAGACAAGGGACACGAAGTTTTACCCAGGTTTGGGCCCTCTCGATGGAGGTAAAACCCTACGTCCTGCTTGATTAATATTGATGATATGGGTAGTACAAGAGTAGATCTACCACAAGATCGAGGAGGCTAAACCCTAGAAGCTAGCCTATGGTATGATCGTCGATGTGTATATTGTCCTACGGACTAAAACCCTCCGGTTTATATAGACACCGGGTAGGGTTAGGGTTACATAGAGTCGGTTACAATGGTAGGAGATCTGCATATCCGTATCACCAAGCTTGCCTTCCACGCCAAGGAAAGTCCCTTCCGGACACGGGACGAAGTCTTAAATCTTGTATCTTCATAGTCCAGGATTCCGACTGAAGGTATAGTCCGGCTATCCGAACACCCCCTAATCCAGGACTCCCTCAGTAGGTATAATCTATCCCGTTGCTGATAGTCAGTGGGTAAGTCCTGTCTATTGTGTCCCTAAGAAGGGAGGTATTATTGTCGTTCCTAATGATAAAGATGAATTGATTCCGCAAATAATTATTATAGGTTATATGATGGTAATTGATTTCTGCAAATTAAATAAAGCTACTAAGAAAGATCATTACCCCTTACCTTTTGTTGATTAAATGCTAGAAAGATTATCCAAACATCTACATTTTTGCTTTCTAGATGGTTATTATGGTTTCTCTCAAATACCTGCGTCAACTGATGATCAAGCCAAGACCACTTTTACCTGCCCTTTCGGTACTTTCGCTTATAGACGTATGCCTTTTCATTTATGTAATGCACCTGCTACCTTTCAAAGATGCATGATGGCTATATTCTCTAACTTTTGTGAAAATATTTGTGAGGTTTTCATGGACGATTTCTCCGTTTATGGATCCTCTTTTGATGATTGCTTGAGCAACCTTGATCGAGTTTTGTAGAGATGTGAAGCAACTAATCTTGTCTTGAACTGGGAGAAGTGCCACTTTATGGTTAATGAAGGTATTGTCTTGGGGCATAAAATTTCTGAAAGAGGTATTGAAGTTGATAAAGCTAAAGTTGATGCTATTGAAAACATGCCATGTCCCAAGGACATCAAAGGTATAAGAAGCTTCCTTGGTCACGCCGGATTTTATAGGAGGTTCATTAAGGACTTATCAAAAATTTCTCAGCCTCTGACTAATTTATTACAAAAAGATATACCATTTGTATTTGATGATGATTGTGTAGAAGCATTTGAAATACTTAAGAAAGCATTGATTTCTGCACCTATTGTTCAGCCACCTGATTGGAATTTACCCTTTGAAATTATGTGTGATGGTAGTGATTATGCTGTAGGTGCTGTTCTAGGGCAAATAGTTGATAAGAAATTAAATGTTATTCAATATGCTAGTAAAACTCTAGACAATGCTCAGAAAAATTATCCTACTACTGAAAAAGAATTCTTAGCAGTTGTATTTGCTTGTGATAAGTTCAGACCTTATATTGTTGATTCTAAAGTAACTATTCACACTGATCATGCTGCTATTAAATATCTTATGGAAAAGAAATATGCTAAACCTAGACTTATTAGATCGGTTCTCTTGCTACAAGAATTTGATTTGCATATTATTGATAGAAAGGGAGCTGAGAACCCCATTGCAGACAACTTGTCTAGGTTAGAAAATGTTCTTGATGACCCACTACCTATTGATGATAGCTTTCCTGATGAACAATTAAATGTCATAAATGCTTCTCGTACTACTCCATGGTGTGCTGATTATGCTAATTACATTGTTGCTAAATTCATACCACTTATTTTCACATACCAGCAAAAGAAAAAGGTTTTCTATGATTTGAGACATTACTTCTGGGATGACTCGCATCTTTATAAAGAAGGAGTAGATGGTGTTATTAGACGTTGTGTACCTGAGCATGAACAGGAACAGATCCTACGCAAGTGTCACTCCGAGACATATGGAGGACACCATGCCGGAGATAGAACTGCACATAAGGTATTGCAATCTTGTTTTTATTGGTCTACTCTCTTCAAGGATGCCCGTAAGTTTGTCCTATCCTGTGATGAATGTCAAAGAATTGGTAATATTAGTAGACGTCAAGAAATGCCTATGAATTATTCACTTGTTATTGAACCATTTGATGTTTGGGGCTTTGATTATATGGGACCGTTTCCTGCCTCTAATGGATATACACATATTTTAGTTGCTATTGATTATGTTACTAAGTGGGTAGAAGCTATTCCAACTAGTAGTGCTGATCATAACACCTCTATTAAGATGCTTAAAAAGTTATTTTTCCGAGGTTTGGAGTCCCTAGATATTTAATGACTCATGGTGGTTCACATTTTATTCATGGTGCTTTCCGTGAAATGCTTGCTAAATATGATGTTAATCATAGAATTGCATCTCCTTATCATACACAGTCTAGTGGTCAAGTAGAATTGAGTAATAGAGAGCTCAAATTAATTTTGCAAAAGACTGTTAATAGATCTAGGAAGAATTGGTCCAAGAAACTTGATGATGCATTATGGGCCTATAGAACTGCATATAAAAATCCTATGGGTATGTCTCCGTATAAAATGGTTTATGGAAAAGCATGTCACTTACCGCTCGAACTAGAACATGAGGCATATTGGGCCATTAAAGAGCTCAATTATGATTTCAAACATGCCGGTGAAAAGAGGTTATTTGACATTAGCTCACTTGATGAATGGAGAACCCAAGCCTATGAAAATGCCAAGTTGTTTAAAGAAAAAGTTAAAAGATGGCACGACAAAAGAATACAAAAGCATGAGTTTAATGTAGGTGATTATGTATTGCTATACAACTCTCGTTTAAGATTTTTTGCAGGAAAACTTCTCTCTAAATGGGAAGGTCCTTACGTTATCGAGGAGGTCTATCGTTCCGGTGCCATAAAAATCAACAACTTTGAGGGCACAAATCCGAAGGTGGTGAACGGTCAAAGAATCAAACAATATATCTCAGGTAATCCTATAAATGTTGAAACTAATGTTATTGAAACCGTAACCCTGGAGGAATACGTAAGGGACAATTTCCAGAACGTTTCAGACTCCGAAAAGGAATAGGTATGTGGTACGGTAAGTAAACCGACTTCAAAACAGTTATAATGGCAATTTTTCTCCATTTTGGAATATTTAGAAAAATAGAAAATAAAAAGCAGTCCGGGAAGGACACGAGGCCTCCACGAGGGTGGAGGGCGCTCCCCCTGCCTCGTGGGCACCTCGTGCGCTCTTCGGACTCCCTTTTCTTGCACGATACGTATTTTGGTCGGTAAAAATTCATTATATAATCTCCCGAAGGTTTTGACCACCGTAACACACAATTGTCCTCTGTTTTCGTTTCGAGTTGTTTTCTGCCACAGATTAAAGCAAGATGTCATCTCAGGATTCTGACGGAGAGAGCTATGTCTCACACCTCACCGCTGACCCCAAGACCTATGGAGATCTATCTCCTTATGGTCGAACTACGGATGAGGAGGAGGATGCTCATTTGATGAAGATCAAATACTCAAGTTCGGAGGAGAAAGATGTCCCTCTACCTCAACCCTGGGATATGCACATGAAGTTTAAGAAATCTAATCTCCCTAAGAGGGCTAAACTGTCTAACAACCGATCTATTCCTCCTCGTTTTCGGCAGAAAAGCAAAGCAGATTTATGCGACAAGATCTTGAAGCTGGAATCGGAGGTCGATGACTTAAAGGAGGAAATTGCTCTTCTCAATTAAAATATGAAGAAGCTGAAAGCACAATTGTCATTATCACCACCATCTTCCTCGCCTCCGAAGAAAGAGACATTATCGTATGGGTATGGGCACTCCCCTTGGCAACTGCCAAGCTTGGGGGAGGTGCCCCGGTATCGTATCCCCATCACACTCATATCCTTACCGTTTTTCTTAGTTCGATCCTTTTGGTAATATCTCGATCTAGTAGAATAAAGTTTTAGTATGATTTAATTTTGAATTTTGCTTTATGATCCCTCTATGTAATTGAGTCCATGAGCTATATAATAAAGATTAGTGTTGAGTCAAGGGCTTGATTATTTTGCCATGATCTTGAGGGAATAAAAGAAAAGAGAAAGAATAAAAAGAAACAAAGAGATCATATTGATCTTATGGAGAGTAATGACTTCACAGAGAAAGAGTATGATGATTAAAAATTGTTGAGAGTTGACAAATATAGCTTTGGTCATCATTGCAATTAATAGGAAGTAATAAAGAAAGAGAGGTTTCACATATAAATATACTATCTTGGACATCTTTTATGATTGGGAGCACTCATTAAAATATGACATGCTAAAGAGTTGATGTTGGACAAGGAAGACAACGTAATGGGTTATGTTTTCTTATATCTGAGATAAAGTATATTGTCATGGATCATCCAACATTTTGGGTTTGCCCTTCTTCCTCATGCTAGCCAAATTCTTTGCACTAAGTAGAGATACTGCTTGTGCTTCCAAATACCCTTAAACCCAGTTTTGCCATAAGAGTCCGCCATATCTACCTATGGATTGAGTAAGATCCTTCAAGTAAGTTGTCATTGGTGCAAGCAATAAAAATTGTTCTCTAACTATGAATGATTGATTGGTGTGGAGGAAATAAGCTTTATACGATCTTGTGATGTGGAAGAAATAAAAGCGACGGACTGCATAATAAAGGTCCATATCACAAGTGGCAATATAAAGTGACGTTCTTTCACATTAAGATTTTGTGCATCCAACCCTGAAAGCACATGGCAACCTCTGCTTCCCTCTGCGAAGGGCCTATCTTTTATTATTACCTTCTACCTTATGCAAGAGTCATGGTGATCTTCACCTTTCCTTTTTACATTTCATCCTTTGGCAAGCACAATGTGTTGGAAAGATCCTGATACATATATCTAATTGGATGTAAGTTAGCATGAACTATTATTGCTGACATTACCCTTGAGGTAAAAGGTTGGGAGGCAAAACTATAAGCCCCTATCTTTCTCTATGTCCGATTAAAACTCCGTAACCACAAGTATTGCGTGAGTGTTAGCAATTGTGAAAGACTAAATGATAGTTGAGTATGTGGACTTGCTAAAAGGCTCTGACATTGACTCTTTCTGATGTTATGATAAATTGCAATTGCCTCAATGCTGAGATTATAGTTTGTTAGTTCTCAATGAAGTTTCTGATTCATACTTTGCATTGTGAATAGATTATTACTTGAGCATAAGAAATCATATGACAATATCCATATATGTTGCTGTTATAAGATTAATCATGATGCCCTCATGTCTGTATTTTATTTTATCGACACCTCTACCTCTAAACATGTGCACATATTTATCGTTATCGGCTTCCGCTTGAGGACAAGCGAGGTCTAAGCTTGGGGGAGTTGATACGTCCATTTTGCATCATGCTTTTATATTAATATTTATTGCATTATGGATTGTTATTACACATTATGTCACAATACTTATGCATATTCTCTCTTATCTTACAAGGTTTACATGAAGAGGGAGAATGCCGACAGCTGGAATTCTCGGCTGGAAAAGGAGAAAATAATACAGACCTATTCTGCACAACTCCAAAAGTCCTGAAACTCCACGGAATTTATTTTCAGAATATATAAAAAATACTGAGCAAAGAAGACACCAAAGGGGGGCCACCCACCAGGCACGAGGGTGGGGGCGCGCCCTACCCCCCTGGGCGCGCCCCCTGCCTCGTGGGCTCCCTGGTGGCCCTCCGATGCCCATCTTCTGCTATATGAAGTCTTTCGTCCGAAGAAAAATGATAAGCAAGCTTTCGGGACGAGACTCCGCCGCCACGAGGCGGAACCAATCTAGGGCTCCGGCGGAGCTGTTTTGCCGGGGAAACTTCCCTCCGGGAGGGGGAAATCATCGCCATCATCATCACCAACGCTCCTCTCATCGGGAGGGTGCAAATCTCCATCAACATCTTCACCAGCACCATCTCCTCTCAAACCCCAGTTCATCTCTTGTATCCAATTCTTGTCTCTAAGTCTGGGATTGGTACCTATAGGTTGCTAGTAGTGTTGAATACTCCTTGTAGTTGATCTAGTTGGTTTATTTGGTGGAAGATCATATGTTCAGATCCTATATGCATATTAATACCCCTCTGATTATGAACATGAATATGCTTTGTGAGTAGTTACGTTTGTTCCTGAGGACAAGGGAGAAGTCTTGCTATAAGTAGTCATGTGAATTTGGTATTCGTTCGATATTTCGATGAGATGTATGTTGTCTCTCCTCTAGTGGTGTTATGTGAATGTCGACTACATGACACTTCACCATTATTTGGGCCTAGAGGAAGGCATTGGGAAGTAATAAGTAGATGATGGGTTGCTAGAGTGACAGAAGCTTAAACCCTAGTTTATGCGTTGCTTCGTAAGGGGCTGATTTGGATCCATATGTTTCATGCTATGGTTAGGTTTACCTTAATACTTCTTTTGTAGTTGCGGATGCTTGCAATAGGAGTAAATCATAAGTGGGATGCTTGTCCAAGTAAGGACAGCACCCAAGCACCGGTCCACCCACATATCAAATTATCAAAGTACCGAACGCGAATCATATGAACGTGATGACAACTAGCTTGACGATAATTCCCATGTGTCCTCGGGAGCGCTTTTCTCTATATAAGAGTTCGTCTAGGCTTGTCCTTTGCTACAAAAAGGATTGGGACACCTTGCTGCACTTTATTTACTTTTGTTACTTGTTGCTCGTTACAAATTATCTTATCACAAAACTATTTGTTACCTATTATTTCAGTGCTTGTAGAGAATACCTTGCAGAAAACCGCTTATCATTTCCTTTTGCTCCTCATTGGGTTCGACACTCTTACTTATCGAAAGGACTACGATAGATCCCCTATACTTGTGGGTCATCACCGCACTACTTTCCACGGCCGCTGTCGCTGTCGCCGCCACTACCTGCTGCTCGCCGTAGGCCGCGGCTGCACCCCGTGTGCCCCCTGCGCTCAACTGCACACCCGCGTGCCAGCCCGCTCTTGCTCATGGCCGTTCCCATGCAAGCTCATGGTCGTGTCTGGCCGTAGCGGCCGTGTGCCTGTGCATGCTTGCACAACCACGGTGAAGAGAGATGTCACGAAGCTACAGTGCAAAACAGAGAAGGGATGTCACGGTTACTGTAGCGACATGTACTGTAGAAAGCTACTGTTCATAGAAAATAAATCTGAAATTGATTTTATTGCACCATAATTTTGTTTGTATGTAATTTTTGTAAATGTATACAGTAGATTGTAATTTGCAAATTAATTCAAGTCATTTTACTTAATCCTATGGATGTGAAGAAGGGATCTCAGGGTACTGTAGCTTCCCTGACATCCCTTCGTGATGTTAGAGGATCTCGTTCCACGGTGAAGCCGGCTGGGCTCTGTCCAGTGCCTAGTAAGCCGGCCACGTTCTAATTACTAATTAGATTAGTTAGATTAAAATTGGACTAACCCACTAACATTGACAAGTGGGACCCATTCTCTAGTAATCCTAATTAGAGTAATTAAACCCCTGTTAAAATAAGTCAATCAATGACTGGTGGACCCAGTCACAACTTTGACCAGCCAACCTGCTAACTGGGCTAGTCCCAGTCAATGACATATGGCCCTACTAGACCGGCTGACCAGTCAACATTTGACTGTTGACTGCTGACTCAGCAGTCAACGGGCCCCACCCGTCAGCCTGTAGCACACGCTGTTGGGTACACTTTCGGGTGCACTTAGCATTTAGTCAATTTAATTTTTCAAATTATTATTAAATCCAGAAAATCATTTAATCTTTGAAAACCCATAGAAAATAAACTGTAACTCGAAAAATAATAATTTATATATGAAAATCGATCAGAAAAATATGATGAATCCAAATACGCCATCCATATACCTGCCACATGCCCCCAACATAGCAAACATGGAACTTTCCCCTTAGGATCGTCTGTCCAATAAATGCCCGAAGCCCGGAAAATATTTCCGGATATTTTCCCGCTCCGTCTTTAACACTGGCCACTGCGTTAGGTCACCCCTAGCATAGCTTACTGTCATGTCGTGCTTTGTGTTGCATTTTTGTGCTTGTTATTTATTGTTTCTACCCACCTTCTACGATAGACCCCGAGACTGTTGTCGATGCCCGTGTGATCAACTACGTCAACGACGACCCATCCTTCTCTGCCGAGCTTCCAGCCAAGCAAACCCCCTTTGATCAACCAAATATCGCCCACGCTCTTCTCCCTTATTATTGCGTTAGGTTTGCTACTGTTGTTGATTCGATAAATCCTATTCTATTGCATAGCCTGTCATTGTTGCTACAATTGTTGATAACTTTACCTGCTATCCTAATGTTAGTATAGAATGCTAGTACTTCATTAGTGGCCCTACATTCTCGTCCGTCTGCCATGCTATACTACTGGGCCGTGATCACTTTGGGAGGTGATCACGGATATATATACTATATACTACTATACTGCTACATCACTTGTGATACTATTCGGATGTGGGGCTGAAGGGACAGGTGGTTCCACCCAGGTAGTGGTGGGCCTGGGTTCCCGACGGCCCCCGAGTGTTACTTTGTGGTGGAGCGACAGGGCGGGTTGTGACCACCTAGGAGACAGGTGGGCCTGGTCCTGGTCAGCGGATACTTCAGATAACACGCTTAATGAGATCTGGATATTTGATCTGAGTCTAGCTACGAGCCTATACGCACTAACCAACTACACGGGAACAGTTATGGGCACTCGACATTGTGGTATCAGCCGAAGCCTTCTTGACGTCAGCGACTGAGCGGCGCGCGCCAGGTTTGACCGCGTAACGTAACTTCCTTTGTAATGGAGGTTGCTAGGTCTGCTCACCGGCCGCCCTCGCAACGTCTAGGTATGCAATGGGCGATGGGCCCAGACCCCTGCACGCTTAGGATTTAGACCGGTGTGCTGACCTCTCTGTTGAGCCTAGGTAGGGTTGCGACATGTTGATCTTCTAAGGCCGGGCATGACCCAGGAAAGTGTGTCCGGCCAGAGGGATCGACCATGTTGGGTTATGTGGTGCACCCCTGCAGGGAAGTTTATCTATTCGAATAGCCGTGTCCCTCGGTAAAAGGATGAACCGGAGTCGTATTATGACCTTATGACAAATAGAACCGGATACTTAATAAAACACACCCTTTCAAGTGCCAGATACAACCCGGTGATCGCTCTCACACAGGGCGACGAGGAGAGGATCACCAGGTAGGATTATGCTATACGTTGTTACTTGGTGAACTTACCAGCTACTCACTTCTACATGCTTCAAGATGAAGGTTACCAGAAGCGTAGTCTTCGTAGGACTAGCTATCCCCCCTCTTATTCTGGCATTCTGCAGTTCATTCCACTAATACTACCCATTTCATTGATATTGTTGCATATGTAGTGTAGATCCTTTCTTGCGGGTACTTTGGATGAGTACTCATGGTTGCTTTGCTCCCCCTTTTCCTTTCTTCTCGGATGCCGCAACCAGAGGCTGGAGCCCCGGAGCCAGACGCCACCTTCGACGACTCCTACTACACCGAGGGTGCCTACTACTACGTGCAAGCTGCCGACGACCAGGAGTAGTTTAGGAGGATCCCAGGCAGGAGGCATGCGCCTCTTTCGATCTATTTCCCAGTTTGTGCTAGCCATCTTATGGCACCTTGTTTAACTTATGTCTGTACTCAGACATTGTTGCTTCTGCTAACTGTTTATGATCGAGCTTGTGTATTCGAGCCCTCGAGGCCCCTGGCTTGCAATATAAAGCTTGTATTATTTTATTTGTGTCTAGAGTTGTGTTGTGATATCTTCCCGTGAGTCCTTGATCTTGATCGTACACATTTAAGTGCATGATTAGTGTATGGTAAAATCGGGGGCATCACAAAAACATTACAGATAACAGTAGGAAAACATGATGTAAAATGGACGTACCAAGTGGGATTTACTCCTCCTACGATGGAGAGATATTCTTAGGGCCCTCTCGCTGTGACAACGTCAATCATAGTTTGGCCAGACACAAGTGACTTCATCGCGGGGATGGTGGAACACAATAACAAGAAAGAAGAACAAAACCATCAATAAGGATTTTGGTATAATGAGCATAGTGATGACTTAGGAGGATACCGATGCATCCCGGGTTTTGTGAAGTACCGCGAATCAAAGGGGACATCACATGATAACCAAAGGTTCACTCGAATATCATTTGTGTGCTCATAAGGATCAATATGGATGTCAACGGCCCCGCTATCGGTCATTGAACGAACAATCTTGTTCATGCCTATGAGTTACCGAACCTACGGGGTCACAAGCTTAAGGCAATCATGACCTATTGAGTTTTAGTAGGACGAAAGTGATGATAATATATTTATGGAATTTTTTTATTAATATTCAGAATAGTTCCGAGAGGATCCGGAAGCGTTTCGGGGTCATCGGAAGGGTTTCGGTGAATATTGGGTAATACCGTCGATAAGTTATATATAGGTGGGAAATGTTTCCGAAGAAGTTAAAATATATATATATCAAATGGTTTAGAAGTATTTGGGACATTTTATTTTTATTCCAAAAATCAATGAGCCTAAAAAGGCCAAGAGGTGGAGGGAATCATGGGCCACGAAGGTGAAGGAAATATGCCCTAGAGGCAATAATAACGTTGTTATTTATATTTCCTTATATCATGATAAATGTTTATTATTCATTCTAGCATTGTATTAACCGGAAACTTGATACATGTGGGAATACATAGACAAAACAAAGTGTCCCTAGTATGCCTCTACTAGACTAGCTCGTTAATCAAAGATGGTTAAGTTTCCTAACCATAGACATGTGTTGTCATTTGATGAATGGGATCACATCATTAGGAGAATGATGTGATGGACAAGACCCATCCGTTAGCTTAGCATAATGATCGTTAAGTTTTATTGCTATTGCTTTCTTCATGACTTATACATGTTCCTATGACTATGAGATTATGCAACTCCCGAATACCGGAGGAACACCTTGTGTGCTATCAAACGTCCCAATGTAACTGTGCGATTATAAAGATGCTCTACAGGTGTCTCCGAAGGTGTTTGTTGTGTTGGCATAGATCAAGATTAGGATTTGTCACTCCGAGTATCGGAGAGGTATCTCTGGGCCCTCTCGGTAATGCACATCACTATAAGCCTTGCAAGCAATATGACTAATGAGTTAGTTGAGGGATGATGTATTACGGAACGAATAAAGAGACTTGCCAGGAGATTGAACTAGGTATGATGATACCGATGATCGAATCTCGGGCAAGTAACATACCGATGACAAAGTGAATGACTATGTTGTTATGCAGTTTGACCGATAAAGATCTTCGTAGAATATGTCGGAGCCAATATGAGCATCTAGGTTCCGCTATTGGTTATTGACCGGAGATGTAACTCGGTCATGTCTACATAGTTCTCGAACTCGTAGGGTCCGTACGCTTAACGTTCGATAACGATTTGTATTATGAGTTATGTGATTTGATGACCAAAGTTTGCTTAGAGTCCCGGATGAGATCACGGACATGACGAAGTGTCTCTAAATGGTCGAGAGGTAAAGATTCATATATTGGAAGGCTATATTCGGACATTGGAATGGTTCCGAGTGATTCGGGTATTTTTCGGAGTACCGGAGAGTTACGGGAATTCGCCAGGGGAAGTTAATGGGCCTTATTGGGATTTAGTGGAGAGAGGAAGAAGGACAACAAGGTGGCGCGCACCTCCCCCCTGCCCAAACCGAATTGGACAAGGGGTGGGGGCGCGGCCCCCCTTTTCCTTCTCCCTCTCCCTCCTTTCCTTCTTTCCTACTCCAAAAAGGAAAGGGAATCCTACTAGGACTTGGGAGTCCTAGTAGGACTCCCTACACTTGGCGCGCCCCTAGGAGGGCCGGCCTCTCTCCCTCCCTCCTTTATATACGTGGGCAGGGGGCACCCCAAAGGCACTCCAAGATTTGTCTTAGCCGTCTGCGGTGCCCCTGATGTCTACTACACAACCTTCTTCTTGTAGACGTTGTTGGGCCTCCAAGTGCAGAGGTTTGTAGGACAGTAGCAAATTTCCCTCAAGTGAATGACCTAAGGTTTATCAATCCGTGGGAGGCATAGGTTGAAGATGGTCTCTCTCAAACAACCCTGCAACCAAATAACAAAGAGTCTCTTGTGTCCCCAACACACCCAATACAATGGTAAATTGTATAGGTGCACTAGTTCGGCGAAGAGATGGTGATACAAGTGGTATATGGATGGTAGATAAAGGTTTTTGTAATCTTAAAATATAAAAACAGCAAGGTAACTAATGATAAAAGTGAGCACAAACGGTATTGCAATGCTAGGAAACAAGGCCTAGGGTTCATACTTTCACTAGTGCAAGTTCTCTCAACAATAATAACATAATTGGATCACATAACTATCCCTCAACATGCAACAAAGAGTCACTCCAAAGTCACTAATAGCGGAGAACAAACGAAGAGATTATGGTAGAGTATGAAACCACCTCAAAGTTATTCTTTCTGATCGATCTATTCAAGAGTCCATAGTAAAATAACATGAAGTTATTCTTTCCGTTCAATCTATCCTAGAGTTCGTACTAGACTAACACCTTAAGACACAAATCAACCAAAACCCTAATGTCACCTAGATACTCCAATGTCACCTCAAGTATCCGTGGGTATGATTATACGATATGCATCACACAATCTCAATTCATCTATTCAACCAACACAAAGAACTTCAAAGAGTGCCCCAAAGTTTCTACCGGAGAGTCAAGATGAAAACGTGTGCCAACCCCTATGCATAGATTCCCAAGGTCACGGAACCCGCAAGTTGATCACCAAAACATACATCAAGTGGATCAATAGAATACCCCATTGTCACCACGGGTATCCCATGCAAGACATACATCAAGTGTTCTCAAATCCTTAAAGACTCAATCTGATAAGATAACTTCAAAGGGAAAACTCAATCCATTACAAGAGAGTAGAGGGGGAGAAACATAATAAGATACAACTATAATAGAAAAGCTCGCGATACATCAAGATCGTATCACCTCAACAACACGAGAGAGAGAGAGATCAAACACATAGCTACTGGTACATACCGTCAGCCCCGAGGGTGAACTACTCCCTCCTCGTCATGGAGAGCGCCGAGATGATGAAGATTGCCCCTCCGGCAGGGTGCCGAAATGGGTCTCGATTGGTTTTCGGTGTCTACGGAGGCTTCTGGCGATGGGACTCCCGATCTATTGTGCTCCTCGAAGTTTTTAGGGTGTATGGGTATATATGGGAGGAAGAAGTACATCGATGGACCTCCGGGCTGTCCATGAGGCAGGGGGGCGCTCCCAGGGGGTGGGCGCGCCCCCCACCCTCGTGAGCAGCCCGAGACTCTCCTGGTCCATCTCCGATACTCCGTGGGCTTCTTCTGGTCCAAAAATAAGTTTCGTGAAGTTTAAGGTCAATTGGACTCCGTATGATTTTCCTTTTCTGCGATACTCTAAAAGAAGGAAAAAACAGAAACTGGCACTGGGCTCTGGGCTATGGGTTAATAGGTTAGTCCCAAAAATAATATAAAAGTTCATAATAAAGCCCATAAACATCCAAAACAGATAATATATATAATAGCATGGAACAATAAAAAAATTATAGATATGTTGGAGACGTATCCCCCCCTCCACAGTTACACACCTCAGTCATATCGTCGCAGTGCTTAGGCGAAGTCCTGCATCGGTAACTTCATCATCACTGTCGCCACACCATTGTGCTGACGGAACTCTCCCTCGTCCTCAACTGGATCAAGAGCTCGAGGGACGTCATCATGCTGAACGTGTGCTGAACATGGAGGTGTCGTACATTCGGTACTTGGATTGGTTGGATCGTGAGGACATTCGACTACATCAACCGCGTTACTAAACGCTTCCGCTTTCGGTCTACGAGAGTGCGTGGACACACTCTCCCGTTTTGTTGCTATGCATCTCCTAGATAGATCTTGCATGATTGTAGGAATACTTTTGAAATACTGTGTTCCCCAACAGTGGCATCCGAGCCAGGTCTATGTGTAGATGTTATATGCATGAGTAGAACACAAACAGTTATGGGCGATAATAGTCATACTGCTTACCATCAACGTCTTACTTTGATTCGACGGTATTGTTGGATGAAGCGGCCTGGACTGACATTACATGACCGCGTTCATGAGACTGGTTCTACCGACGTGCTTCACACACAGGTGGCTAGCGGGTGTCAGTTTCTCCAACTTTAGTTGAATCGAGTTTGACTACGGCCGGTCCCTGTTGAAGGTTAAAATAGCACACTTGTCAAAAAATCGTTGTGGTTTTGATGCGTAGGTAAGAACGGTTCTTGCTAGAAGCCCGTAGCAGCCACGTAAAACTTGCAACAACAAAGTAGAGGACGTCTAACTTGTTTTTGCGGGGCATATTGTGATGTCATATGGTCAAGACGTGATGACATATAATTTGTTGTCTGAGATGATCATGTTTTGTAACCGTTATCGGCAACTAGTAGGAGCCTTATGGTTGTCGCTTTATTGTATGAAATGCAATCACCATGTAATTGCTTTACTTTATCACTAAGCGGTAGCGATAGTCATAGAAGCAATAGTTGGCGAGACAACAACAATGCTATGATGGAGATCAAGGTGTCAAGCCGGTGACGATGGACATCATGACGGTGCTTTGGAGATTGAGATCAAAGGCACAAGATGATGATGGCCATGTCATGTCACATATTTTGATTGCATGTGATGTTTATCCTTTATGCATCTTATTTTGCTTAGTACGGCAGTAGCATTATAAGATGATCCCTCACTAAATTTCAAGGTATAAGTGTTCTCCCTGAGTATGCACCATTGCTACAGTTCGTCATGCTGAGACACCACGTGATGATCGAGTGTTATAAGCTCTACATTCACATACAACGGGTGCAACCCAGTTTTGCACATGCAGAATACTCGGGTTAAACTTGATGAGCCTAGCATATGCAGATACGGCCTCGGAACACTGAGATAGAAAGATCGAACGTGAATCATATAGTAGATATGATCAACATAGAGATGTTCACCATTGAAAACTACTCCATCTCACGTCATGATCGGACATGGTTTAGTTGATATGGATCACGTGATCATTTAGATGACTAGAGGGATGTCTATCTAAGTGGGAGTTCTTAAGTAATATGATTAATTGAACTTTAATTTATCATGAACTTAGTCCCACTACTGCAGGATGCTGCTAACGTAACACAACGATCAGAGACCCTTTGACGAAACTGTGTGCAAAAAAGGTGATGTAAAAAACCGTCAAAAAGGAGCAAAACGTTTGCGATGGCGGAGCCATCAAACACGGTTTAGATTTTAGTTGCGTGTGCGATTTAGGGCACACGGTTAACCCATTTGAAATGTTTGCGATGAGGCAGAACAACATAAACGGGCAGCCATATCAATGTGTGTGCGATATACGGCATACAGTTCGCTCCGACGAACCGTTTGCTATCAGGGAGTGCAACATAAACGGTTAGAAAGATCAAGGTGTGTGTGATATAGGGCATACGATTCACTCGGATGAACTGTTTTCGATTAGCGAACGCAACATAAATGGTTCAACTTAACAAGATGTGTGTGATATGTGGCAAACAGCCGACTTGAATGAACTGTTTGCGATGAGAAATTACAACACAGATGGTTAAGACAGTTAGTTCATGTGTGATTCTACGTGTACAAAAAACTTTGAAAAATGCAAACTAGTTGCTTGCGGTGGCTAGGAGTATCGCACACGATGCGTCTGCGAGTACTCATGTGCGATGATTAGTAAGTTACACATATGTTCCTTATGTTAACACTTGTGTGACAAACAACACGTGGCACTGGATACGGCATTCGGGTTGTGTGTGTGCTCCACTTAGTCTTCCCGCGCTCCAGCGAATGCTTCCCGCACTCCAGCGAATGCTTCCGTGCTATGATACGTCTCCAACGTATCTATAATTTTTGATTGTTCCATGCTATTATATTATCTGTTTTGGATGTTTAATGGTCTTTAATATGCTCTTTTATATTATTTTTGGGACTAACCTATTAACCGAAGGCCTAGTGCCAGTTTCTGTTTTTTGCCTATTTTAGAGTTCTGCAGAAAAGGAATACCAAACGGAGTCCAAACGGAATGAAACCTTCGTGATGATCTTTCTTGGACCAAAAGCAAACTAGAAGACTTGGAGTTGAAGTCTGGAACGCCACGAGGCATCCACAAGGTAGGAGGGCGCGCCCCCCACCCTCGTGGGCCCCTCGTAGCTCCACCGACGTACTTCTTTCACCTATATATACTCTTATACCCTAGGAACATCAGGGAGAGCCATGAAACCACTTTTCCACCGTCGCAACCTTCTATACCCGTGATATCCCATCTTGGGGCCTTTTCTGGTGATCTACCGGAGGGGGATTCGATCATGGAGGGCTTCTACATCAACACCATTGCCTCTCCGATGAAGCCTGGGTAGTTTACCACAGACCTTCGGGTCCATAGTTATTAGCTATATGGATTCTTCTCTCTCTTTTATTGTCAATACAAAGTTCTCCTTGATATTCTTGAAGATCTATTCGACGTAATACTCTTTTGCGATGTGTTCGCCGAGATCTAGTGAATTGTGGATTTATGAACAAGTTTATCTATGAATATTATCTGGTTCTTCTCTGAATTCTTATATGCGTGATTTGATATTTTTGCAAGTCTCTTCGAATTATCGGTTTAGTTTGGCCTACTAGATTGATCTTTCTTGCAATGGGAGAAGTGCTTAGCTTTGGGTTCAATCTTGCGGTGTCCTTTCCCAGTGACAGTAGGGGCAGCAAAGCACGTATTGTATGGTTGCCATCGAGGATAAAAAGATGGGGTTTATATCATATTGCTTGAGTTTATCCCCCTACATCATGTCATCTTGCTTAATGTGTTACTCTTTCTTATGAACTTAATACTCTAGATGCATGCTGGATAGCGGTCGATGTGTGGAGTAATAGTAGTAGATGCAGAATTGTTTCGGTCTACTTGACACGGACATGATGCCTATATTTATGATCATTGTCTTATATATCTTCATAACTATGCGCTTTTCTATCAATTGCTCGGCAGTAATTTGTTCACCCACCATAATACATACTATCTTGAGAGAAGCCTCTAGTGAAACCTATGGCCCCCGGGTCTCTTTCCTATTATATTGCATCTCTTTTATTTACATCGCATCTTGTTTACTATTTTGCAATCTTTAATTTCCAATCTATACAACAAAAATACCAAAAATATTTACTTCACTATCTCTATTAGATCTCACTTTTCTGAGTGACCGTGAAGGGATTGACAACTCCTTTATCGCGATGGTTGCAAGGTTCTTGATTGTTTGTGCAGGTACTAGGTGACTTGTGTGGTGTCTCCTACTGGATTGATACCTTGGTTCTCAAAACCGAGGGAAATACTTATGCTACTTTGCTGCATCACCCTTTCCTCTTCAAGAGGTAGCACGCTCCACATGGGTGAATTGTAAAATCCACGCCTATTCCCTCACCGGTTTCCCGCCACTAGCTAACGGCCTGCTGCATATAACCCAGGCGGTACCGCACCGCCGCGACAGTCTGCGAAGATCTAGTCCTCACCCATCTACCATTAGTTATTCCAAGCATGCCAGGCAACGACCGAAGCTTCGACGTCGACGCCTGACGGAGTCCTGGATAAGGGGTCCCTGGGCATCCTAGCTATGTGACATGGGCCGGATTGGTGGGTCGTGAAGATACAAGATAGAAGGCTTTCCCCCATGTCCGAACGGGACTCTCCTTTGCATGGATGGCAAGCTTGGCGTTCGGATATGAAGATTCCTTTTTCTGTAAACTGACTCCGTTCAACGCTAGGCCCCTCCGGTGTCTATATAAACCGGAGGGTTTAGTCCGTAGAGGCAATCACAATTATACATGCTAGACATCTAGGGTTTAGCCATTACGATCTCGCGGTAGATCGACTCTTGTAACCCCTATACACATCAAAGTCAATCAAGCAGGAAGTAGGGTATTACCTCCATTAAGAGGGCCCGAACCTGGGTAAACATCATGTCCCCTGCCTTCTGTTACCTTCGATCCTTAGACACACAGTTCGGGACCCCCTACCCGAGATCGGCCGGTTTTGACACCGACATTGGTGCTTTCATTGATAGTTCCTCACTACTGTCGACAGAAGGTTCGATGGCTCATTCGATCATCTACAATGATGTTGTTTCGGGAGAGACTCCCCCCTCCCGGTCAAATTTTCATATTCGGCGGCTTCACACTGCGTGCCAACTCGATTGGCCACCTCGAGCAGATCGACATCTATGCCCCTGGTCATTAGATCAATTTCGGGAACCTAAATTATGTGGCCGATATCCGAGGAGACTTGATCTTCGAAGGGTCCGCGGTCCCGATCACCGCTCTGGCCTTAGATCCAGAGTAGACTACCAAGTCCGAAGATGGGAGTTTAGAGCCTGCCGGACTCCCTGCAATTATGGAACTTGCTACCGAAGATCTGGAGGGGATGGCGTCATCGGCAAACCCAAAAACAAATCGAACACCCCTTGTCGCTAAAGTGCCAGACTCTTTCTTGGACTCTAAATCCGTACTCTCAAGGTTCGCGTCGAGCGGGTGCACCCAGGAGGCTCCCACCCCGGTCAGCCCTGCGGACTCTCGCTTCTTTGTTCAAACCTCGCTCCTAAATGAGGCTCTGGACTTAATGTGAACCCTCGCCATTACAGAGGAATCGCTTTCGAATTATGCCCAGCCCGGACTAGGGGCTGAGAGCGGGGAATTTTATGTCCACTTCATAGCCACTATCAAAGGTCTAACCGACATGCTGGACTACGCATCCGAAGACATCGATGGTATGGTACGATGGATCCCACAGTATGGATCGAAGATTTTATTCTCCACATTCACATGGCTCGCGGTGATGACCTCCACGCCATCAAGTACCTGCCCCTAAAACTCAAGGGGCCAGCACGGCACTGGCTGAACAACCTCCCAGAAAACTCTATTGGTAACTGGGAAGACTTGGAGGATGCCTTCAGAGACAACTTCCAAGGTACCTATGTTCGGCCTCCAGACGCCGATGACCTTAGTCACATAGTCCAGCAACCCAGAGAATCGGCCCGGAAGCTCTGGACCAGGTTCTTAATTAACAAGAACCAAATTGTGGATTGTCAGGATGTCGAAGCCCTCGCGGCCTTTAAACATAGAGTCCGAGATGAGTGGCTCACCCGACACCTCGGCCAAGAAAAGCCGAAGTCCATGGCAGCCCTTACCGCACTTATGACCCGCTTTTGCGCGGGAGAAGATAGCTGGATAGCTCGTAGAAGCAATAGCACCAGTGACCCTGGCACATCCGAAGCCAGGCACGGCAATGGCAAGCCACGACGCAACAAGCACAAGAGTCGAAGCAATAAAGAAGGTACCGAAGACACGGCGGTCAACGCCAAATTTAGTGGCTCTAAATACAGTCAACGGAAGAAGCCATTCAAAGGAAACAGAGATGGTCCATCTAGTTTGGATAGAATACTCGACCGGTCTTGCTAGATTGATGGCACCCCCGATAAGTCTGCTAATCATACCAACAGAAACTGTTGGGTCTTTAAACAGGCCGGCAAGCTCAACGCCGAACACAAGGAGAAAGGGCGGCCCAGCGAGGACGACGATGAAGAGCCTCGCCCACCGAACACAGGGGGACAGAAGAAATTCCCCCCGGGGTCAAAACGGTGAACATGATCTATGTTACTCATGTCCCTAAGCGGGAGCGCAAGCGTGTGTTAAGGGACGTCTACGCCATCGAGCCAGTCGCCCCAAAATTTAACCCGTGGTCAGCCTATCCGATCACCTTTGATCGCAGAGACCATCTGACCAGTATCCGTCATGGAGGTTCGGCTGCATTAGTCCTCGATCCAATTATTGACGGATTCCACCTCACGCAAGTCCTCATGGATGGCGGCAGCAGTCTCAATCTGCTTTATCAAGATACCGTACGTAAAATTGGCATTGATCCATCAAGAATCAAGCCCACTAAAACCACCTTTAAAGGGGTAATACCCGGCGTAGAGGCCTGTTGCATAGGATCCATAACACTGGAAGTCGTCTTCGGCTCACCAGATAACTTCCGGAGTGAAGACCTGATCTTTGACATCGTCCTGTTCCGCAGTGGCTATCATGCACTACTCGGACGAACCGCTTTCGCCCGTTTCAATGCAGTCCCTCACTATGCTTACCTAAAGCTCAAGATGCCTGGACCACGTGGCGTTATAACAGTCAATGGAAACATGGAGTGCTCCCTCCGTACAGAGGAGCATACCGCGGCCCTCACGGCCGAGGTGCAGGGGGGCCTCGCTAAGCTGAATACTAAACTGGTAGTCAAGCCCCCGGACACTGTTAAACGAGTCCGGTCTACCCTGCAGAATGACAGTCCGGCTCATCCAGAGCTAGATTAGAAATTCGGCCTCCGTCAATCCCCCAGCCTGACAGCGGCATACGTACCGCGTGTACATAACTACGCGTTAAAAATACCATGGGCGAGGACGGAGGCATGCTAAACGTAAGGTCCACGGTACGGCTCGACCCTATCCTGACCTCCATATTGTTCCACCTTTTTTCTTCTTGTTTTTATTTTTCAGGTTCTTTACAACCCATATCATTTTCTGGTGGCAACAAGGG
This sequence comes from Triticum urartu, assembly GCF_003073215.2. NCBI lineage: Eukaryota > Viridiplantae > Streptophyta > Magnoliopsida > Poales > Poaceae > Triticum > Triticum urartu. The sequence continues at coordinate 128,175,049 of NC_053024.1, read as the reverse complement.
CCCCCTTCCAGGACCCTTATGCACACTCGATTGTTGATCCTCTCAAAGGATCATAGATTAAGGCGAAAGCGGCACAGACGTGCGACAGAGTGTCCAAAGGATCTTCATGATCATCTCTTCAATTTATGGACCTGTATACAGCTTTCCCTTACCCTCGGCATGTAAAATAGTCGTGATGCTTATCGCATCTTCTGTAAAAATACGTTTCGGCGTACCAATCGCATCTTTCCCTTTCCCTTATCTTTTTTTAATCTGTTTTTCCACTTCACGTCCAAATTGGAATATACACCTTGGTACGACTTAAATCGCTAGGGGATCTATTCAAGCCATATGTATATCTTCAACAAATAGAAAGTCTAAACACTCTCAGAGTACACTTCGGCGTCCTGAATACTGCATTATATGCATCGGCTCCGAATCACGTCTTTGGTCAATAGTTTGGTTGCCCAGCTCCTATGCTTGCTACCTTACGTTCCGTTCTTGGCTAAGGTAGTAAAGGGAGAACTAATGCGATTGTGTTTCCAGCTGGCCCGGTCAAGCACCTCAGTAGAGAAAGCCGAAAACTGACTTTCGTGATGCAGCGAGAGCTAGTCAGCAATTCGGCGACTTATTAAATCTCTAGCGATTTCTTCCTTATGACACTAAGGGTTGGCTTCTCTCGGTCACACGTCTAAGGCATCTAAGTTCGATAGCCGCACACGCACGAGGGGCTATCTTACAACCCCACTGTCAAACTCCTATGGCTAAGTGAGAGTGGTAAAGCCACATAGTCCGATTGCCTTGTTCGCCGCACTGACACCTCCTTTACGGACCAAGACGTTGGGTTAACGTGTGGTCATGTGCTATTTCGAACACCCCCATAGTACCTACCGGGGGGGCTAAAGCAGACGACTGGCAAACTCTTAGGGATATAAATGGCCGCACAGGAGGAACAACGCTTTTAATGACAAACAACATAAATATATTACAAAGCTTTGGTTTGTACAACCATCTGAGCAGTTCGGACACATCTACTCGAACAAGATGTTCTTTGAGCACTGGCCCTCTATCAAGCGGGCACCTTCTAGGACTTCTTCAAAATAGCGCTCCGACGTACGGTGGACCTTGTCTCCGGGCGGACCTTCAATGGCCATGCTGGCAGCCTTCATCATGGCCCAGTGCATCTTGAAAAGGGCAAAAGCCAGCCGCACACCTTCTATACATGACGACCGCTTGACCGCGTCAATACAGGGCAGTGCGTCAACAAGTCGCTGCACTAGGCAAAAATAGCTACTCGGAACAGGTTCGGTTGGCCACAGCCGGACTATGACGTCCCTCATGGCCGATCCGGACATCCTATGCAGCTCGGACCACCATGACATCTGGTCATCTAGCATCGTTGGGCGCTCTTGCGCCTCGAACTGTGACCAGAATAGCCCCTCCGTCGTGTGTCCCTCCTGAGCCCGGAAGAACTGCGCGGCATCGGTGGTACTCTTTGAAAGATCCACAAAGACATCTAGAGCATTCCATAGCCACGTGATTAAAACATACTTCCAATTACTGAATATACTCTATAAAAAGAAAAGGCTTACCAGCCACTCTTTGCTCGACTTGCTGGATCTCCTCGCGAGCCACTCAGGATTCGGCTCGCGCTTCCTCGGCTTCTTTAAGGGCCTGGGCAAGATCGGTCTCCTGGGCTTTGCTCCTCTCCTCTAGGGACTCACACTTGTTGGCGGCGTCCTTGAGCGCCCGCTCCAATTTGGTCACCCGCTCCTCATATTGGCAGCGGACAGCCTGCTCGGACTTCAAATCCTCGGCTGCTTTATCAGCGGCCGCCTTGTTCACCCTTGCCTCCTCCTTGGCCTGGGTAAGTTTGCCCTGAAGGGCTTCAACCGCAGTCGTGCTGCCTGCAATCATACACAATACAGGAATGAACAAAGTGTTCTAAAAACATACCTTGCGCCTCATCCAATCTCTTATTGATGCGGACTAGATCCTCATTGGCCAGCCCCAGCTTACGTTTAAGTTTGGATACTTTGGCGGCCTGAGCGGTCGCCGCTAACAGTGAATCCTACATTTCAATGTATACAAGTATATTATCTCATGCGAAGATTATTGATCCTCTGTCCCCCTTTTTTAGCAAAAGGGATGATCAGAGTCTCAGGGGCTAATAACTATACACAGGCATCTTTTCATATGAAAAGCGGTCAGGAATATTACATTGCATACCTCGAAGCCTGTTAGCAGGCTAGTGAAGGCCTTGTTCAGTCTACTCTCAACGGACTGAACCTTTTCAACCACCACACCCATTAGGGTGCGGTGCTCCCACATTGTAGTGCCTCCATCAGGGTGTTCGGCACCTCCGAACTAGTGGAGGTTGCCGCAGGAGTCGACACCCCCTCGCTTGAAGGGGGTCACTTATTCGGTTCTGGAATCGTTTGGGTTTCCAGAACGGGGTTCGGCCGAGGGACCGAAATGATCAAGGCCCTCGTCCTCGGTCTTCATGGGGATTGTGCCCCCCATGTTCTCGGCAGCCAGGGCATTACCCTCTGGCACCGTTTTGGCGGTCTCCTGTACTGCTCCGTGGCCCAGAGAGGCTCTGTGGGACAACACTTCGGTGTCATCCGTGGCGGTTGGCGGGGAGGCTCGCGGAGGCGAGTCGCTCTCCATCATCCCCGAATCTAAAGAATTCTCCTCCGATGATTGTTGGGGGAGATCGCGGGCCGGACTGCACCATACAATGTGTTAGGACCGTAATCATAAAGACCAAACTTATGTAAGGCATCCTTGGATACTTATGATTCGGCGAGGGGCTTCAGCCTGGGGCTCCACTCGGGGATGGCTTCGGCGTCCGAATGCGAGCTATCTGGGAGGGATAATTTCCCCCTTTTTGACGCCCCTGCCTTGGGGTCTTCGGAGGCCGCCCTGTTCTTCTTCCTCCCCTTCAGGGAAGGATTGCTTTCTGCCTCCTCCTCCTCTTCGTCTTCATCTTCCTCAGAGGAGTGAGTATTGGTCTCTCCGGACACCGCGTCCGAAGTGCCTTTGCGGCGGGGGCCATCTTTGGCTCCCTTGTTCTACTTCTAGACCTTTTTCCTCCGGCGCTTGATAGGGTGCCGGGACCAACATCTTCGTTAGAAGAGGATCTGTTGGGTTTTCAGGCAAAGGAGCTAGACATCTAATTTGTTCCGCCTTCTTCGTCCAGCTCTGTTTTACAAGATGGAATTCTCAGTACACCCCCTCTTTCGGTTAATGAACTATGTTATGTTCGGAAAGGTAGCACTTACTAGGGAGGCTGGATGATTGCAGTCGAGGCCGATGTCCTCGGACGTCTCTGGCCACGACTTTTGGGTCTTGAAAAGAAGCTTCCAAATTGCTTCATGAGTCATGCTAAAGAATAGCTTCAGGATCTGTGGCCCTTCCGGATTGAACTCCACATGCGGAGAGGCCGGCGTTGGCAGGGAAGGGACCGGTGGATAAGCATCACCTGTATCACATCCGTGAGGCTGGTGTTCTTCTCTATGATATTTTTGATGCGCTTCTTCAGCATCAGCACATCGTCGGATGATCCCCAATCCAGACGCTTGTTGGTCCATGACGCAAGCCGAAGAAGGGGTTCGGATCTAAACGTAGTGGTGGCTGCCCACTTGGTGTCGTGGGGCTCGGTGATATAAAATCACTCCTGCTGCCATATCTTGACGGTGTCCACAAAGGCCCCTTTGGGCCAGATAACTTTGGGAAGCTTGCTCACCATGGCACCGCCACAATCTACATGTTGACCATCGACCACCTTCGACTTCACATCGAAAATCTTGAGCCATGGGCCAAAGTGTGGAGGGATGCGAAGGAATGCCTCACACACGACGATAAACACCGAGATGTGGAGGAAGGATTTCGGGGCCAGATCATGAAAATCTAGCCCGTAATAGAACATGAGACCTTGAACAAAGGGGTGTAGGGAAAACCCTAGTCCGCGGAGAAACTGAGGAAGGAATACAACCCTCTCACCGGGCTCTGGAGTGGGGATAACCTGCTCTTTGGCAGGGAGTCTGTGTTTGATCTCCGATGTCAAATACCTCGCCTCCCGAAGCTCCTTGATGTCCTTCTCTGTCACGGAGGAGGCCATCCACTTGCCTTGCGAGCCGGATCCGGACATGGCTGAAGTGGTTGGAGGCGAGGGCAAAGTATGGAACTTGGGCGTTGGAGCTCAGGGACGGAAGGGCCAAGGAAGGAAGAAGGTGTGTGGTAAAGAGATGGGTCCTCATCTTCTTATAAAGGCAGTGAATATCGGGCGTCCCCCCACAAGCCTTCAAACTCTCCTATTCCCAAGGGGTCGTGCAAACGGCACAATTGGATTACCCAAGCCCGTATTGATGAGAATCCCACAATAAGGGGACACGGTCTCTGCTTTGACAAGACATTTCAATGAGGACCGCACCACAAAAGACGAAGTGGGAGGTTGAAAAATGGTTCGAAATAATAATAAGGCCAGAACATAACATCCCGCCGGAAAAACTGTTAGTAGACAAGACTTGTTTTGTTTAAGTATTTTGCCCGTGTGGTTCAGGGTTGTGACTATTGTACAAAGCCGGATATAGTTGTTTTGGTCAACTACTTTGAAGTGTTCAGAGGAGGAACTCGCCTTGCAATGCCGAAGACAATCTGCACGCGGGACACATCATCATTGAAGCCTGGTTCAGGGGCTACTGAGGGAGTCCTGGATTAGGGGGTCCCCGGGCGTCCTAGCTATGTGACGTGGGCCGGACTGGTGGGCCGTGAAGATACAAGATAGAAGGTTTTCCCCCGTCTCTGTATGGGACTCTCCTTTGCATGGATGGCAAGCTTGGCGTGCGTATATGAAGATTCCTTTTTCTGTAAACCGACTTTGTTCAACCCTAGGCCCATCCAGTGTCTATATAAACCGGAGTGTTTAGTCTGTAGAGGCAATCACAATCATATAGGCTAGACATCTAGGGTTTAGCCATTACGATCTCGAGGTAGATCAACTCTTGTAACCCCTATACTCATCAAAGTCAATCAAGAAGGGAGTAGGGTATTACCTCCATTAAGAGGGCCCGAACCTGGGTAAACATCGTGTCCCCTGCCTCCTGTTACCTTCGATCCTCAGACGCATAGTTCGGGACCCCCTACCCGAGATCGGCCAGATTTTGCACCGACAACGCCTACCTGTGTGTGACGCCCCGAGGCTGATGCGCCAGGTGTCTCCCAGTTATTCGTTGTTGTTGCCTTGTCATTCTTCTGCGTGTTGCATCTTGCCATGTCATCATGTGCATTGCATCATCACGTTTTCAAAACTTGCATTCGTCCGGGTTCCCCTAGTTCCGTCCATTGTCTTTTCTGAGCCTAGACACACTTACACGCGCCCGCGGCACCTCCGATATATTATTTTATAAGTGGCCAGAAATGTTCTCAGAATGGGTTGAAAGCTGGCGTGCGGTCTTATTTTTGTGTAGGTAGACTGCCTATCAAATTTCATCGCGTTCGGAGTCTGTTTGATGCCCCAACGTATAACTATAGCGGCACCGCTGCCGGTCTAACATCGGACGTTTTCGGTCTCCAAAAACTGCTGCCAGGCCCTCTCTCTCTCTCTCTTCTCTCCTCTTAGCCTCGCCACAGCCCACCTAGTCCATCCACCTACCCCTCTTCGCGTCCGGAGTTGTCCGATGCAATCGCACGGTCCGAAAACCCATCTTTGCAAAGTACACCGACCCCTCACGTGCGGGTCCGAAACTTCCTCGGACCCGACCCGGGCAGTCGTCACCGTTGTGTTTGGATCATCCCCAAACATCTACAAAACATCACCGTTTTCTTTTTTGGACTCCCTAGCTATTTTTATTCGCGATCGTCTGATTGCAATAGGAGGGACGAGTTAACCCCTACCCAATTCCTACGAGCTATTTATAGCAGATGAAACCCTACCTAAACTAGTCCAACCCTTAAACCTAGGGAGCCTGTCCGGTCGCACTGCCGCCGCATCTTCCTTGGGATCCCCATCACCCCAATCCAGTGCCTCCTCTATTTTTCCTTGATCCAATCCCCTCCGCCTCCTCCTTCTAGCCTCGATCTTGCCCGAGCACCCTGCTGCCTCGTTGCTACTCCCACCGTCGACCCTGAGCCACTTCCCTCACTGGCGACCGAAGCCACCACCAGGCCGATCCCGTGCTCTCACCCTTGTTCCTCCTCCCTACATTTTTCCCTCACGTGGCTTCCTCTGCCTCTCATCCATCCTCTCTCTTCTCTGTACAGGTGCTCCCCACGCCATGGAAGCCACCGCAGGCCTCCAACTCGACCACCGCCGCGATGGACCAGAGCCGCCGTCGAGCACCATGGCTTCCACTTCAAGCTTCTGCGCCGCCCGGAGCTCCTCGAGACTGGCCAGATCCGTGCGCTACCTCGACTCCAGCCTGTCGGAGTCGCTTCGCCGCGGCCTCCCCTGCCTCCATGGACGCGTCCAGCACCGCAACAGCAGCACTGCCTTGTTCCTTCTCCCCTGCAAGCATGGGCGCCTCAAGCTAGGGCTTGCCTTCCGCCCTTGCAACCTCGGCCTCGCCTTCACGCCTCAACCGGCCTCGTCGTCGCCGGGAACCCCAGGCTAGCCGCCGCTGCGCTAAGTCACCTGCTCCACGTCGGGCTCGGCTTCCTCATCATCTTCAGCAAAACCAGAACGCCGAGGCCCTCCTCTTCTTCTGATCTGGCGCCGTCCTAGGAAGCTTGCCGTCAGATCCGGCGATCGCCTCCCGTTCCCGTCGCTCCGCCGTGCGCCAAGTCCCTTGCCGCTGTCGTGCCCTGCTTCTGCTCCTCCTGCTCGTCTCTGTTCACGAGGAAAACGAGCGAGACGACCGCCAGCGTTGACCGTGTCTTCCTCTTCGCTAGGCCCAGCGCGCACGCGTGAGGCTAGCGCCTCCCCAGGGCCCAGCGCGCCCCTATCCTCTTCGTTGTGGGTCTCAGCCCAGGGTGAGCTCCCCACAGCCTCCTCTCTATTCGGACCTGATCCAGTCTCAGCCCAGTAGTGTTTTTTTCAGTCTATGTGATTTAAGCTTTTTCCCAGGTTTTGTTGTTTTACAGAAAACCCCTTGTAGATCATACATATAATAACTTAATAACCGTGCATCACACTAAAATGATTTATATACGGAAGTTTCTTAGAATCTTGTCTAGTTTCACAATACCCAACTTTCATCCATGTTTAAAATGTTGTTTGCATATATTTTGTCATATTGCCATGTTAAAATGATTTAATTCATAACTATTTAACCGTAGCTGCAAATTTAATAATCTTTATATGTAAATGGGGTAGAAAAATGCATAGTTTAACATGGCGGCATCTCTTCGCATGTTTAACAACTCTAAAATATGGTTTAGGGTAGAACAGTACCAAATCTAGTATATGCTCATGAGGTTTTCTCCGGACTTGTTGCTTGTTGTTCCGGCCTCATTTAAACTTGCCTAGATAGGTAGTTTTCATATGCCTCCCCCCTTGCCATGGTTAACAACATTTAATTTTGTTGATTACATAAACGGGAGAGAAATAAATAATTAATGTGGTGTTCCGTCAATATGCAACTCATTGCATATTGAGCTCCACTTAACCTGTAGTTTTGCTTGTGCACTTTGCCATGGCATGAGTCATTAAACCGGACATGCATCATACTTGGTTGTGCATCATGCCATGTTTATGTGATGGTTGTTTACTATGTTTTTTGCTCCTTTCCGGTGTTGCTTCTTCGTGTTAGCTCCGGTAACGTCGCGTTTGTGAGGATTCGTTTGACTTCATCCATTTTTCTTCTTCATGGACTCGTTCTTCTTCCTTGTGGGATCTCAGGCAAGATGACCATACCCTCGAAATCACTTCTATCTTTGCTTGCTAGTTGCTCTCTCTTTTGCTATGCCGCGATACCTACCACTTGCTATATCATGCCTCCCATATTGCCATGTCAAGCCTCTAACCCGCCTTTCCTAGCAAACCGTTGTTTGGCTATGTTACCGCTTTGCTCAGCCCCTCTTATAGCGTTGCTAGTTGCAGGTGAAGATGGATTTTGTTCCATGTTGGAACATGTATATTGTTGGGATATCACTATTATATATTGTTTACTTTAATGCACCTATATACTTGGTAAAGGGTGGAAGGCTCGGCCTTATGCCTGGTGTTTTGTTCCACTCTTGCCGCCCTAGTTTCCGTTATACCGGTGTTATGTTCCTTGATTTTATGTTCCTTACACGGTTGGGTGTTATGGGAACCCCTTGACAGTTCGCCTTGAATAAAACTCCTCCAGCAAGGCCCAACCTTGGTTTTACATTTGCACTAACAACCTATATTTTTCCCTTGGGAGTAATTAACACGAGGGTCATCTTATTTTAACCAGTGCTTGTCTAAGTGTTGGTCCGAACTAGAGTCCTTCGCAGCGCCACCTCGGGGAAACTTGAGGGCTGGTTTTAGTTGTACAGAGCGCTCATCCAGTGTTGCCCTGAGAACGAGATATGTGCAGCTCCTATCAGGATGTCGGCGCATCGGGCAGTCTTGCTGGTCTTGTTTTACCATTGTCGAAATGTCTTGTAACCGGGATTCCGAGTCTGATCGGGTCTTCCTGGGAGAAGGAATATCCTTCGTTGATCGTGAGAGCTTGTGATGGGCTAAGTTGGGACACCCCTGCAGGGTTTTGAACTTTCGAAAGCCGTGCTCGCGGTTATGGGCAGATGGGAATTTGTTAATATCCGGTTGTAGAAAACTTGACACCTAAGTTAATTAAAATGCATCAACCGCGTGTGTAGCCGTGATGGTCTCTTTTCGGCGGAGTCCGGGAAGAGAACACGGTCTCGTGTTATGCTTGATCGTAAGTAGTTTCAGGATCACTTCTTGATCATGATAGCTTATCGACCGTGCTTTGCTTCTCTTCTCGCTCTCATTTGCGTAAGTTAGCCACCATATATGCTAGTGCTTGCTGCAGCTCCACCTCACTACCTTTCCTACCCATAAGCTTAAATAGTCTTGATCTCGCGTGTGTGAGATTGCTGAGTCCTCGTGACTCACAGATTACTTCCAAAACCAGTTGCAGGTGTCGTTGATACCAGTGCAGATGACGCAGCTGAGCTCAAGTGGGAGCTCGATGAAGATCATGTTCGCTGTGTTGTTTTCGTTTTCCAGTTGATCAGTAGTGGAGCCCAGTCGGGGCGATCGGGATCTAGCATTAGGGGTTGTCCTTCTTTATTTGGTTCCGTAGTCAGACCTTGATTGTATTCTGGATGATGTAATGCTATATTTATGTATTGTTTGAAGTGGCGATTGTAAGCCAACTCTTTATCCCTTTCTTATTTTAGTACATGGGATGTGTAAAGATTACCCCTCTCGCGACATACCTACTATGCGGTTATGCCTCTAAGTCGTGCTCCGACACGTGGGAGATATAGCCGCATCGTGGGTGTTACAAGTTGGTAATCAGAGCCATCCCCGACTTAGGAGCCCCCTTCTTGATCGAATCGCTCGCGTTGTTGAGTCTAGAAAAATGTTTTGAGTCTTTTAGGATTATATATGTCGGAGAGTAGGATTCTTTTTACTCCTCGGTCCCTTCGTCGCTCTGGTAAGGCATCCTGACGTAGAGTTTTGACCCTTCTCTTCTCAAATTTCACAAAAAAAAATTTAGGATCACGCGGGTATCTTGGAATCGTTCTGATGGTTTTGTTACGAGAACATTGTTCTTGGTGCCTCCTGACATTTAGGGGTTGTGGCAGTGTCCCGGGGAGTTGAGCTCCGAGGTGTTGTCGTCACAATTTTATCGTTGCAGTTCTAGAATACGTGATTTCGCCGACATCGAAAATCTCCTTTATGCAGTTGTTGGTGAGATAACCTCGATGCCACCCAGTACTGGGGCGGGAGTTCGGGAGTATTGCCATAATTCGTATAACATATGCTTTTCGAAGGTTGAGGTAAATGATTTCCGAAGGTTTCTTGGTTATGTGTTGAAGGATGGCAGCTGGATGTAGGATTTGTTAGTTTTGGATGAGATATTATACTTCCCCTGTATCCCCAACACCTGATTGCATAACCCGAAAGTTTCGAGAGTTTATAAGTGGGAATTCAAGTAGCTCCTAGAATATCTTTCCAACAGACACATGATACGATATGGGTTCTATCATATGTTTGTTTCCGGCTTATTCTTCAAGCCAATCTTTGTTTTGTTTTTGTTTGTGGTATTCGAGTTGCTTCGAAGTCAAGTGTTGATTCCATACCTTTTCTAAATGGTGTTATCATACTTCTATGTGAATACTAATCCTTCTTGATCATCGAGATTGTCATGTTAATTCTTTTTCAACCGGCGTGTTTCTCTTCAAGTGGATCCGATCATTTTCGACATCTGCAAGATCTATTCTAAGTTCGCTCAACGGTGTTTGTTTCATCCGTCCAAAGTTGTCCTTGTTTTTCCCGCCCTCCCACCATTTTTCTCCAAGGACTCAGATGTCTTAATCAAGTATCATATTATTCATGTGAAGTCTCTTCATTCTTTTCAATCAATGTTCTTATCCGGTGATTCTCAGGAAGATACTAACGAAGCTTCAAGTTCATCATTCTTCGATCTATTTTCTTCTCCGGTGGATCCAATTCAAACTTTTGGTGTTGATCATATCCCTTTTCCTCGTTTCAAATGCTTTCTCATGCAGGTGCACCTCTTAATCATCCACTTCTCGCTATTCAATTGTTCTAGAGTGCTGAAGATATCTCAGAAGATTCAAGTTTTCCATTTTCAATGCGTTCAAGCTCTTTCGAGATTGTTATCTTATTCAAGCCATTTAAGTCAACCGACGCAATCTATCTTTTAAATCGTTTCAACGGTGTTTCTTTTGAGTGGGCCCTAACCCACAGGTCTTTTTCCAGGATCTTACCTGACTCTTCTAATTTCTTCCGGAGTTATTTCTCAAATTCATTTCAAGCTTGACGTAAAAATGGATTATCATCAGTCATATGTCTTTCTCCAAGATCTGTCAAATTCTTTCATTGTTGACTCAACCTTTCTATTCGTCATCCCGGAGTATCTCAACAATTCATGGTGGTGTTTCTCATCATCATTCTCAACATTTGAAGACCGAAGAAGAGTGTTCCTCCAAATCTTATCTGTTATATCAAAGATTTGTAGTTCAAGCTCCATGTCATCCTCTTATAATTATTTCCGATTGTGAGAATTCTTTTCACCTATCCGGAGCAATTCAAGAGTCTTTTCGATTTGATTCTCCGAAGGCCACCATTTTGGGTTATTCATCCTTAGTTTTCAGCTATTGTTCTCCTAATCTTACCGGTGCATCATTCAAGTGTTCTTTAAGCAGTTCATGATATCTTTGTTCTCTTATATCTAATTCCATCAAGTATCTTCATTCGTTTTTCCATTTCTTCCCAGTGAATTGTGCCTTTGCTACATTCTTTTCAATTCTTACTGTGGTTATTCAAGATTCTTCTTCCTTCGTTTTCACATCAATTCATTTGTTGTTTCCAAATCCTACTGGTGGTTCGTCGAAGACCTTCTCAAGTTTGTGCTATATCCATCTTAATCCTTTCTACGAGAATAAGTGGTATGCCAAATCCATTGCTTGTCATCAATTTAAATTGGTGAAGGATAAGCATAATGTAATTCTTATTATTGTTTCATTCAAGTGATTAATTCTTTATTCCTGAGGCTCATCAAATTCTCAGTTTCACTTGATTCATCTTTTATTTTCCCGGAGTTCCAAGATCTCTCAATTTTCTCGTCATGAAGATCCATCTAATCATTGCAAGGCTTCACCTTGTGTTTTCAACTTCTCTTTCTTTCTATCATCCTTTATTACCGGAGTTCTTCATGGAGTTTCTACGTGGTGATTCATCAAGGATCCTTGGCATTCTTCTATTGATCTTCAAGATTTCTATTGAAGTTAAGATCCGCCAAGCTTTACTCTAAAAATAAACATGGTGTTCAACACATGACTAATTTGAGGAGCTCTAGTATTCTTCATCTTGCATTTCAAAGTTCAATCCCTTCTCCCTTATCTTTTGAAGTGTGTTATGTCATTCTTGATAATTTCCCTTCGTGTTTCATGTTTCACAAGTTATCAAGAATGAGGTATTTTAAATCCATTAATCTCTTCGTTGGAGTTATCTTGTGTCAAATTTCACCTAAATCTTTCCCTAAGGATTGTTGCTATTTATGGTGCTTACATATGAACCAAGTTCTTCATTTATTCTCCCGGTGAAATAAGCTTCTCGTCTCCTTGTTGATATCGATCCAATCTTTTTGTTTCTGTAGTGCCAGGATTTCACCTCATAGTTTTGAGATGTCCTGCATAAGTCCACTACAAGCTTGTTCTTTCCGTTGCTGGTTTTCCAACAACTCCATTATAACCTTCTTGGAAGGGTGTTCTCCAAGCTCATTTGTGGTAGAAGCAGTCATTTTTCTTCTCAATTATTTCCTTGCCCACGATTCAACTTCTATTCTTTCGTTCCAGAGGCATTGTGATGTCGCTTTCTTCACCCATCATCCCATTTTTGTCAAAGATCATGTTCTTTCCTTTTGCTTATCCATTCAACTGGAGTGTCGTGCCCTTCATTCAAGTCCTTCCATCTTATCAAGTCGTGCCTCCCTTCTCAACCAGAGTGCTGTCTGAAATCTTTCTTATCCATTGTGCCATTCTTTCAATTTTCTGGAGGCAGTCTGTTGTTGATCTCATCAAGTATCCTCTCATCTTGTCAAATTCATGTTCAATTACTTCCATTTACGGTTGGAGTGCTGCCCAAATTATATCATTCTTATTCCTTCCCTATCTTGTTTTATCCGGAGTAGTTTAAATATCTTGTCACTTAACCTCTTGGTTCTCGTCGTATCCCATGTTCCTCTTATCTAGCGGAGTGTTCGCAATCTCGTTCATCTCCATTTTATTCTTCTTTAAATTGTTTAACCTCGCAAGGTTCTTTGGTTTCACTCAATTGTTAGATAAGCAACTTTGTTTTACCTTTTCTCTTCCTCCTCCGTTTCCCTCCGGTGCCATCCTAGATCTGGGGACGAGATCCTCTCATAGTGGTGGAGTGTTGTGACGCCCCGAGGCCGATGCGCTAGGTGTCTCCCAGTTATTCGTTGTTGTTGCCTTGTCATTCGTTTGCGTGTTTCATCTTGCCATGTCATCATGTGCATTGCATCATCATGTTTTGAAAATTTGCATTCGTCCAGGTTCCCCCAGTTCCGTCCGTTGTCCGTTCTGAGCCCAGACACACTTGCACGCGCCCGCGGCACCTCCGATATATTATTTTATAAGTGGTCGGAAATGTTCTCGGAATGGGTTGAAAGCTGGCGTGCGGTCTTATTTTAGTGTAGGTAGACCACTAGTCAAATTTCATCGCGTTAGGAGTCCGTTTGATTCCCCAACATATAACTATAGCGGCACCGCTGCCGGTCTAACGTCGGATGTTTTCGGTCTCCAAAAACTGCTATCGGGCCCTCTCTCTCTCTCTCTCTCTCTTCTCTCCTCTCCTCTCATCCCATAGCCCACCTAGTCCATCCACCTACCCCTCTTAACGTCCAAAGCCGTCCGATGCGATCGCACGGTCCAAAAACCCCTCTTTGCACAGTGCACCGACCCCTCACGAGCGCGTCTGAAACTTCCCCGGACCCGACCCGGGCAGGCGTCACCTTTGTGTTCGGATAATCCCCAAACATCTACAAAACATCACCATTTTATTTTTTGGACTCCCTGGCTATTTTTATTCGCGATTGTCCGATTGCGATCGGAGGGACGAGTTAACCCCTACCCAATTCCTACCTGCTATTTATAGCACATGAAACTCTACCTAAACTAGTCCAACCCTAAAACCTAGGGAGCCTATCCGGTCGCACCGCCGCCGCATCTTCCTTGGGATCCCCATCGCCCCAATGCAGTGCCTCCTCTGTTTTCCTTGATCCAATCCCCCCTGCCTCCTCCTTCTGGCCTCGGTCTTTCCCGAGCACACCGCTGCCTCATCGCTGCTCCCACCGTCGACCCTGAGCCACTTCCCTCGCCTGCGACCGAAGCCACCACCAGGCTGACCCCGTGCTCTCTCCCTTATTCCTCCTCCCTCCATTTTTCCCTCTCGTGGCTTCCTCCGCCTCTCATCCATCCTCTCTCTTCTCTGTACAGGTGCTCCCCATGCCATGGAAGCCACCATAGGCCTCCACCTCGACCACCGCCACCATGGACCAGCGTCGCCGTCGAGCGCCATGGCTTCCACTTCAAGCTTCTGCACCACCCGGAGCTCCTTGAGACCGGCCGGATCCATGCGCTACCTCGACTCCAGCCTGTCGGAGTCGCTTTGCCGCGGTCTCCCCTGCCTCCATGGACGCGTCCAGCACCGCAACAGTAGCACTGCCTTGTTCCTTCTCCCCTGCAGCCATGGGCGCCTCAAGCTAGGGCTTGCCTTGCCGCCCTTGCAACCTCGGCCTCGCCTTCGCGCCTCAACCGGCCTCGTTGTGGCCGGGAACCCCAGGCTAGCCGCCACCACGCTAAGTCACCTGCTCCATGTCGGGCTCGGCTTCCTCGTCATCTTCAGCAAAACCAGAGAGCCGAGGCCCTCCTCTTCTTCTAATCCGGCGCCGTCCCAGGAAGCTTGCCGTCAGATCCCACGATCGCCTCCCGTTCCCGTCGCTCCGTCGTGCGCCAAGTCCCCTGCCGCCATCGTGCCCTGCTTCTGCTCCTCCTGCTCGTCTCTGTGCACGAGGAGAATGAGCAAGACGACCGCTCGCGTTGACCACGTCTTCCTCTTCGCTAGGCCCAGCGCGCACGCGTGAGGCTAGCACCTCCCCAGGGCCCAGCGTGAACCTATCCTCTTCGTTGTGGGCCTCAGCCCAGGGTGAGCTCCCCACAGCCTCCTCTCTGTTCGGCGTTGATCCAGTCTCAGCCCAGTAGTCTTTTTTTCAGTCTATGTGATTTTTGTTTTTTCCCAGGTTTTTCTGTTTTACACAAAACCCCTTATAGATCATGCATATAATAACTTAATAACCGTGCATCATATTAAAATGATTTATATATGAAAGTTTCTTAGAATCTTGTCTAGTTTCACAATATCCAACTTTCATCCATGTTTAAAATGTTGTTTGCATATATTTTGTCATATTGCCATGTTAAAATGATTTAATTCATAACTATTTAACCGTAGCTCCAAATTTAATAATCTTTATATGTAAATGGGGTAGAAAAATGCATAGTTTAACATGGTGGCATCTCTTTGCATGTTTAACAAGTCTAAAATATGGTTTAGGGCAGAACAATACCAAATCTAGTATATGCTCATGAGGTTTTGTCCGGACTTGTTGCTTGTTGTTCCGGCCTCATTTAAACTTGCCTAGATAGGTAGTTTTCATATGCCTCCCCCCTTGCCATGGTTAACAACATTTAATTTTGTTGATTACATAAACAGGAGAGAAATAAATAATTAATGTGGTGTTCCGTCAATATGCAACTCATTGCATATTGAGCTCCACTTAACTTGTAGTTTTGCTTGTGCACTTTGCCATGCCATGCGTCATTAAACCGGACATGCATCATACTTGGTTGTGCATCATGCCATGTTTATGTGATGGTTGTTTACTATGTTTTTTGCTCCTTTCCGGTGTTGCTTCTTCGTGTTAGCTCCGGTAACATCGCGTTTGTGAGGATTCGGTCGACTTCATCCGTTTTTCTTCTTCATGGACTCGTTCTTCTTCCTTGCGGGATCTCAGGCAAGATGACCATACCCTCGAAATCACTTCTATATTTGCTTGCTAGTTGCTCTCTCTTTTGCTATGCCGCGATACCTACCACTTGATATATCATGCCTCCCATATTGCCATGTCAAGCCTCTAACCCGCCTTTCCTAGCAAACCGTTGTTTGGCTATGTTACCGCTTTGCTCAGACCCTCTTATAGCGTTGCTAGTTGCAGGTGAAGATGGAGTTTGTTCCATGTTGGAACATGGATATTGTTGGGATATCACTATTATATATTGTTTACTTTAATGCACCTATATACTTGGTAAAAGGTGGAAAGCTCGGCCTTATGCCTGGTGTTTTGTTCCACTCTTGCCGCCCTAGTTTCCATTATACCGGTGTTATGTTCCTTGATTTTGCGTTCCTTACGCGGTTGGGTGTTATGGGAACCCCTTGACAGTTCGCCTTGAATAAAACTCCTCCAGCAAGGCCCAACTTTGGTTTTACATTTGCACTAACAACCTATATTTTTCCATTGGGAGTAATTAACCCAAGGGTCATCTTATTTTAACCCCCCGGGCCAGTGCTTGTCTAAGTGTTGGTCTGAACTAGAGTCCTTTGCAGCGCCACCCCGGGGAAACTTGAGGGCTGGTTTTAGTTGTACGAAGCGCTCATCTGGTGTTGCACTGAGAACGAGATATGTGCAGCTCCTATCAGGATGTCGGCGCATCGAGCGGTCTTGCTGGTCTTGTTTTACCATTGTCGAAATGTCTTGTAACCGGGATTCCGAGTCTGATCGGGTCTTCCTGGGAGAAGGATTATCCTTCGTTGACCGTGAGAGCTTGTGATGGGTTAAGTTGGGACACCCCTGCAGGTTTTTGAACTTTCGAAAGCCATGCCCGCGGTTATGGGCAGATGGGAATTTGTTAATATCCGGTTGTAGAAAACTTGACACCTAACTTAATTAAAATGCATCAACCGCGTGTGTAGCCGTGATGGTCTCTTTTCGGCGGAGTCCGGGAATAGAACACGGTCTCGTGTTATGCTTGATCGTATGTAGTTTCAGGATCACTTCTTGATCATGATAGTTTATCGACCATGCTTTGCTTCTCTTCTCGCTCTCATTTGCGTAAGTTAGCCACCATATATGCTAGTGCTTGCTGCAGCTCCACCTCACTACCTTTCCTACCCATAAGCTTAAATAGTCTTGATCTCGCGGGTGTGAGATTGCTGAGTCCTCGTGACTCACATATTACTTCCAAAACGAGTTGCAGGTGTCGTTGATACCAATGCAGATGACGCAGCTGAGCTCAAGTGGGAGCTCGATGAAGATTGTGTTTGTTGTGTTGTTTTTGTTTTCCAGTTGATCAGTAGTGGAGCCTAGTCGGGGCGATCGGGATCTAGCATTAGGGGTTGTCTTTCTTTATTTGGTTCCGTAGTTGGACCTTGATTGTATTCTGGATGATGTAATGCTATATTTATGTATTGTTTGAAGTGGTGATTGTAAGCCAACTATTTATCCCTTTCTTATTTCAGTACATGGGATGTGTAAAGATTACCCCTCTTGTGACATACCTACTATGCGGTTATGCCTCTAAGTCGTGCTCCGGCACGTGGGAGATATAGCCACATCGTGGGTGTTACACTGTGTTACATCTTCGGCAAGGAGAATGAGTCGGAGCAGGTCGGGGAGCAAGAGATTCATCGGCCGGTGCAGGCACCATGGCCCATCGGTAGCGATATCGGCGCCACAGTCCTTGGGAGCACAATCGACTTATTGCAGAGGAGGTGTGATGAGCAGTTTGCCATCCACGGTGCAAAAGATCTAGAGCTGCTTGGCGGCATGATCGACGACCCACCCGAAGAGCCGCCATCACCTGTGCTCATCGAGAGCCTGATGCCCTGCAAGGAATGGGTAGAGGACCTCTTTGATTCA
Organism: Triticum urartu; assembly: GCF_003073215.2. NCBI lineage: Eukaryota > Viridiplantae > Streptophyta > Magnoliopsida > Poales > Poaceae > Triticum > Triticum urartu. Next base: position 128,157,446 of record NC_053024.1, on the reverse strand, counting down.
GTCAAGATAAAGGCAGCCTGCGGCTTCATCATTGCCCGCGGCGGCCATGTCAACCTCGATCTCGATGATTTGGTGGCCAGGGTCGAGCGCATCCTTGGCGAAGTTGACGTCCCCGATGAAGTAGAACATCGCCAACGTGATATCTTGAGGATGCAGGTGACCGACGGAATTTGCTACCAGGCCAGAGACATGCAAATGGAGCGGTTCCACGGAGTTGTCATGTGAAAGTGCTAGTGATCAACTAGAGGGGGGTGAATAGGCGATATTTAAGGAAGTCTTCAAAACATGGAAGTTTCGAAGACAAATGATAGAAGTAAACCTATTACCACGCAGCGCAAGGTAGACTACACTAGGCAACCTTAGTCAAGTAACCAAAGAAGTGAAAGCACAATGACCAATAGCAGCTAGGCAGTAAGGATCAGGTAGGAAGATATTGTGAAGCCAATCAGAACAAGCAGTCACTCAGTGAAGACAAAAGATAATGCAATCATGCAATGACTTCACGAGGACCAACAGTAAGTAAAGGGAAGGGAAGGATGAAACCAGTGATTCATTGAAGACAATGATTTGTTGGACCAGTTCCAGTTGCTGTGACAACTGTACGTCTGGTTAGGGTGGCTAGGTATTTAAACCTGAGGACACCCAGTCCTGAACACGCAGCTCAGAACCCTTAATCCTCACCGTATTCCCCTTGAGCTAAGGTCACGCAGACCTCGCCCAATCACTCTGGTAAGTCTTCAAGGTAGGCTCCCAAACCTTCACGGACTTCGTTCACCGGCGATCCACAATGACTCTTGGATGCTCAGAACGCGACGCCTAACCGGCTGGAGGATTCACAGTCCTCAAGTGTAATAAGTCTTCAGATCACACAGACAGGAGGACTTAAGTGATGCCTAACACTCTTTCGCTCTGGGTGGTTAGGACTTTATCCTCGCAAGGAATTCTCTCTCAAAGGCTTCGAGGTGGGTTGCTCTCAAACGACAACAGCCGTACTTTAACTCTAAGCAGCCAACCGTTTATGGTTGTAGGGGGTGGGCTATTTATAGCCACTAGGCAACCCGACCTGATTTGTCCGAAATGACCCTGGGTCACTAAGGAACTGACACGTGTTCCAACGGTCAGATTTCAAACACACACGGCAACTTTACTTGGGCTACAAGCAAAGCTGACTTGTCCAACTCTGGACAAGATTCGCTCTGATAGTCTTCACTAGAAGACATAGGATTTTGGTTAAGCATCACTTCAGTCATTCTGACTGGTTTTCTTGGACCCCACTTAACAGTACGGTGGTTCCTATGACTCAACAAAGAAGAAAAAGAACTATGAAAGATCTAAGTCTTCGCGCTCCATAGTCTTCATGCGATGTCTTCTCTTGTCATAGTCTTCAAGGTGAATGTCTTCACATACCACCTTTGACTTCAATGTCTTCATTCATTTTTAGGGGTTATCTCTGGTAGGAAAATCGAATCAATGACGGACTTCTACCGGTGTTATCCTGCAATTCTCACAAACACATTAGTCCCTCAACTAGGTTTGTCGTCAATACTCCAAAACCAACTAGGGGTGGCACTAGATGCACTTACAATCTCCCCCTTTTTGGTGATTGATGACAAACAAGTTGAAGTTTTCAATGGGGAATATAATATGTGAAATTTTAAAGCATAAGGAATTGTCTTCATAAGTTGCAAGGGCTCCGCCTGAAGATGTGCATATAAGTAATTTGCTTTTGGAATGCAAATGCACGTGGCAGGTTGTACTTGTGGAGATCCTCTTCAACTTATGATGACAATTCATCATGCATGAAAGGTATGTGAAGATAATGACATGCATAATGAAAAATAGACGTCTGCAAAATGATCTAAGTGCGGAATTTATTGTTGCACATGCGGAATTTATCATCGCATCACAAAATAGCAAATAAGTAGCAGACGACCATCGAGTTTAAGTGTTACAACTCAAAGAACCAAATGTATCAAAACGAGAGTTGTAAACACTAGGCAAAACATAAAGTAACCGCCCATATGGACCTGCTTGAAGACTATCAAACTCATATGCTTCTCCCCCTTTTGTCAGTGAGGTCCAAAAAGGTTTGAAGACATAAACATCTACTCGTTCCCATGAAGAGTAGGTGAAGCAGCAAGGTTGTCGGTGGTGTTTGGCGGTGCAGAAGAACTTGGAGCAGTGTCGATGCATGCAGAAGTAGGGGGCGGTGAAGTGGCATCATCTTCGTCCTCGATCACTCTGGCATTCACAGTTGCCGCAGAGGAAGAGAACTCAGAGTCTTCAAGAGAGGGAGTTCATCGCAGCACAGCCCTTCGGGGAGGTGTGGAGTCAATCTTGAAACGTTCAGAGAAGCCATCCTCTTGAAGATCATCCTCGGAACACATAAGCGTCAGCCCTTTCCAAAGTCTTCATTGCACCTTCCAGCTTTGCATGTGGAGAATGTCCTTTGATGGGCTAGAGAGTTCGCCTTATAATGTGATAGATAGTCCTTGGCAGATACTCAAGGTCTTCAACAAAGAACTCCTTAGGATATGCAGCATCTTGTGGCAAAGGCTTCATCATACTGAGCATCTGACTCATGTTTGGTTCAGGCTTCTGAAAGATGCTCTCCATAGCTTCACTGTGAAGTTGACATCCAGGTTCATAGAGATCTCCAGGAGTGGGCAGACCAGTGAGCTCAATGATATCAAAGGCTTTGGCTTCGTGATGAACATTTCCTGTCATCCACTCAAGGACCCAAGTCTTCGGATCTCTGTTGTAACCACGTATGTGAAGTGTGGCATAAAATTGGAGCAGCAACTCTTCGTTCCAGTGCTCTTGGTCGGTGACGAAAGGCAACAATCCAACCTCTTTGAAGCAATCCAGAGCTTCTTCCAAGCAGGGCAGACCAGCTATTGCTTCGGTGTCAAGACGCATATGTGGGAAGATGCGACGTTGATTGTACATAATGCAGGAGTAATAGCTTCACTGCGGATAGCTCCAGAACCGATCAGAAGATATTCATTCCCTTGAGTAGGGGTTCTTGGAGCTATTGAAGAAGGTGTTGTCTGCTTTGAAGCCGTTGACATTGAAGGATCCAGGTGATGATGCAGGACCTGGAAACCTGGGCAACCTTGGCATTGGCTTCTGTACCTGAGGCCTATGCTCAATATGATAGTCAAATTGAGGACCAGCAGCAGGCGCAGGAACAGGAGCAGTAGCATCATTGGGTTCGCTGACTTCTGGTTCATGGGTTGGTGTAGGCTCCACATTTGCTTCAGCAATGACAACGTCAGTGGCTTCATTCTTGTTGGTGGTGGCAGCCTCAAGATTTTCTACCTCCACTTGATGAGCTAGAGGGTCGGGCATAGACACGTTCTCCTCGAGAACAGCTTCTTCAGTAGTTGGGGGAGTAGGGACACGTTCTTCTTCTTGGGTGTCATTGGCTGATGCAGCCAGAATGTCTTCAGCAGTTTTAGCCTCAGACTCGGAGACTTGAGACCTTGGTCCTTTGCGAAGCCTGCGTAACACTGGCGACGCCTTTGGATATGGAGTTGGCTGGGCCTCAAAGTCATCTTCTTCTTCTTGCCGGGGTGGTGTGACTTGTTGTTGTGGGTGATCAGCCCATGATGCATCCTAAGCAATTGGCATCAGAGGACGACCAATGCTGATGAGTTCGTTGTGCGTAAGCACAGGCGATGATACCTGTTGGTGCTCGATCTGAGGAAGAACTACATCATCTTCAACATTGTCATGGTGACCAATGTCTTCAGCAGTGGTGGGATCAACTGCTGGAATGTATTCAGCTGTATGAGCCTCTGTGGAAGCAGGCTCATGGACAATCAGTTGGCGCTCTTGGTGTGTAGATGCAGGGTAAACCATTGAGATAGGTTCAACAACCAGGGGCTCTGTGGGAGCAGCCCGATCCTTCTTGGTCTTGCGCTTCTTCTTGGAGGGAGCCGCAGCAGAGGCTTCAGGATGTTTCCTCTTTCTGGCTTCAGCCTCAGCAGTCCTCGTCTTCTTCAGTTCTGAAGCGGTAGACCTGGCTTTTGGCTTCGAGCCAGTCATGCTGGTTGGGAAGACAATGGGATGTGCTTCCTGCCTTGGTGCATCGGGTTCGGCCATAGCGGGCTTCTTCTTCTTCTTTGCAGCCATCCTGGGGTCGATGCCAGGACGCCCAAGGGCCTTGCGCTTCTCAACCTCATTGTAGGCTTGCACACACTTGTCAGCCAGGCTCTTCATGCGCTCACGAGAACCCTGAGCTTCTTCATGCTTCTTGAGAAAGGCTTCTTTGAGCTCGTGCAGCATGATCTTGAAGTTCTTGACCTCTTGCACGCTGAGCTTGGCCATATGCTTCTTCAAATGAGCTTTCTCAAAATCAATCTTTTGCTTCAGTTCGACGATGCGCTGAGCTAGAGCTAGCTCTGAAGCAATGGCGCCATGGAAGGCAACACTGAGGCCAATGGGAAGTTGCAGGTCTTCAAAGCTGAGGTTGGGCATGTCAAACCACTCATCGATGAAGTCGTGGATGATTGCCACGTCAAAGAGAGGCAAATTGTTGAAGATTTCTGCTTCTTCTTTGCTCTTGATCAGTTGCTCAAGAGCGTGATCTGCAAGATCTTCATCGCTGGACAGATCAATAGCGTCGTTGCGCAGAATAGCAGCAGCAGTCAGTTCTTGGCTGGTGTGTTGCAAAGGCATCTTTCAAGGGCTTAGAGATGCGTGACAAATCTTCAGACTGCACACTGTCTTCAGGAGGTGCAGTAGCCAGTGGCTTCGCCCGTGAGATTTTTGGTCCTGAGGCAGGCTTTGAAGCTTTAGGCTGCTTCAGTTTCTTTGGCTTCGGCGCTGCAGGCGCTTCATCAGATTTAGCGTCATCTGCAGGCTCATCCACAGCTGTCCCTTGAACCACGATATGAGTGATGAGACCTTCCAGGTTGTAGAAGGGCCCAACAAGATTGGGTTCACCTTCGTGGGTGCCATCGGCACGGGGAGCAGAGGGACCAGGGTTGAAGTCTAGTCCCAATGACTTCTTGTTCTGCTTCACCGAATTCTGGGAAAACTGGAAGTTGCACTTGAACAGATTGTCGTCATGACACCATAGCAGTGACGATGGGTCAGCATCCATAGGCTGTGGTCCACGGACCATGCATGGATAGAAGCCTTGTTCAATGGCTTCATCTCTAGACCTGGGTTGAAGATTTCTGTATAGGATGTCTCCCCATGGTCGCTTGATTGCATTCTTCTCAGCATATTCCTTTGTTACAAACATGTACTTGAACCACTGTTCTGCCCAATATCATTGAATCCATTGGATTCGTGTCTTGCGCTGATTGTAATCCTCTTCTGGATCTGTCTTGTACAGTTTTGAGAGGTCATCAGGCAGATCTCTTGATGTTTCACCTCGACGCTTTCTGCCACCCTTCCTTGCTGATTTCTCTACAGCCATGAACTTTAAACTGAATGGCTTCAATACATTCAAAGGCTTCAAGGGCTTTCGCTTGCTGGACAAACAGGAACTGGCTTCGGGAGAATTTATATGATGCTGTAAGAATTCTGCAAATGAATGCAGACTATGAGAACCAAGGGATTCTCCCACGGACATGTACCTGTGACAGCATTAAGGTGCGAGGGAAGGGGAAGAGGTCATATGCATTCTCAGAAGATTTTGAAGATAAATCAGTTTAGAAGACATTGACCTCATCGTGCGAAGAAAATCACTCATAGATAAGGAGTTGGTTCTAGATTTGTACGAATCCACGGATCAGTACAAGTGAGGAATCTAACTACTTTGTGAAGCATAAGTGAACATACTAGGCATATTATGAGATGCAGTATGAGATAGATCCAACTTGTGTGAACAGAAACTGCTTATGGTAGAAAGTGACGAATCCATAGGATCAAAGGGGCTGTAAAAAGGAAGTTTTATTTACCACACAAGGAACTGCTAGACGGAGTGGAAGAGGAGGCCGAGTAGTTTGATTGTCCGTGCCCTAACTTGGCGACGGAGGACACCTACGGCGACGGCGGAGAGGACGATGTCCGCGGCCGGCGTGAAGACGGCGTCGGAGAGGTCGCGGCAGCTAAGCACTTCGTCGCCGGCGTCGTCGAGGGCTAGCGGGGGCGCTAGGGTTCGTGCAAGAGTGGAAGAAAGGATAATGATTGTGGTGAGGTGTGTATTTATAGGGACAGGGACGGCACATCATTATTACACAGGTGCCCCTGGCGATTCACATCTGAAGGACACGTGGCCATCATGCAACATATTGAAGGATGTTCCACGTTCCCACGCATGCCTGGATTGTCGGGTGGTCGTTCCCACTTCTCTGGGTTTCAGGTGAAGGAATTAGCATTGAAAGCGGACTTAATGTTTGTCTCTGTATCTTCTGCTGACAAGGACGCAGAGAAGACATTTGATAGTTTCAAGAGAATGCATATTATTTGGAGAGATAGAGTTTGAGATAGAAAGCATAGAGAGGTTAGGGTCCGATCACATTCACTTAGTTCAAAAGATTCAACAAGAAGACATAGCTATAAGTGAATGTTGTAGAGGACAGAACACTAGTATATATATATAATCAGCATAGTGAAGATAATCATGAAGACATGTTGAGATTGAAGCCAAACCAAATGTGAAGACATATCAAATGTAACGCCATGGGTAAAACACTTCAAACAGAAGAATTTGGTGGTGGCGTTACCCACTGTATAGGAAGTATTAGACCCAGACACGGCGCACAATTATCGTGGCGCTCCGAAGTCAAATTCCACATTAATGTATTCACACTTAGAATTTATGTCTTCATTGATTGAAGATATACTTCACTTCGTGTGTTGCACATCTAAGTCATCAATATGCATAAGTGTTAGGATGTGTGCCTGATCACAAGACATTTGAGGATTCCAAGATATTTAGCTCACACCGTAACTTGCAAAATCTCTTCTCGTCCAAGGGCTTGGTGAAGATATCTGCGAATTGCTCTTCAGTGTTGACGTGTATGATATCAATATCTTCCTTCACAACATGATCTCTGAGAAAGTGATGACGAATTTCAATGTGCTTTGTCTTCGAGTGCTAAACTGGGTTGTTGGCAATCTTGATGGCGCTTTCGTTGTCGCAGTAGAGTGGCACTTGCTTCAGAACCCTTAGTCCTCACCGTATTCCCCTTGAGCTAAGGTCACGCAGACCTCGCCCAATCACTCTGGTAAGTCTTCAAGCTAGACTCACAAACCTTCACAGACTTCGTTCTCTGGCGATCCACAATGACTCTTGGATGCTCAGAACGCGATGCCTAACCGGCTGGAGGATTCACAGTCCTCAAGTGTAATAAGTCTTCAGATCACACAGACAGGACGACTTAAGTGATGCCTAACACTCTTTGGCTCTGGGTGGTTAGGACTTTATCCTCGCAAGGAATTCTCTCTCAAAGGCTTCGAGGTGGGTTGCTCTCAAACGACAACAGCCGTACTTTAACGCTAAGCAGCCAACCGTTTATGGTTGTAGGGGGTGGGCTATTTATAGCCACTAGGCAACCCGACCTGGTTTGTCCGAAATGACCCTGGGTCACTAAGGAACTGACACGTGTTCCAACGGTCAGATTTCAAACACACACGGCAACTTTACTTGGGCTACAAGCAAAGCTGACTTGTCCAACTCTGGACAAGATTCGCTCTCATAGTCTTCACTAGAAGACATAGGATTTTGGTTAAGCATCACTTCAGTCATTCTGACTGGTTTTCTTGGACCCCAATTAACAGTACGGTGGTTCCTATGACTCAACAAAGAAGAAAAAGAACTACGAAAGATCTAAGTCTTCACGCTCCGTAGTCTTCATGCGATGTCTTCTCTTGTCATAGTCTTCAAGGTGAATGTCTTCACATACCACCTTTGACTTCAATGTCTTCATTCATTTTTAGGGGTCATCTCTGGTAGGAAAACTGAATCAATGAGGGACTTCTACCTGTGTTATCCTACAATTCTCACAAACACATTAGTACCTCAACTAGGTTTGTCATCAATACTCCAAAACCAACTAGGGGTGGCACTAGATGCACTTACATCATGCATGCGCTTGCACGCTGTCAAGATCTTCTAGAAGAGGCCCAACAGCCCCAAGAGCCTCCCAGCGCCAGCAGCTCCATAGGTGGAGGCGGGTCGGGACACTTGGAGTGAACGGCCGCAAGGGTGCTATGCTGATCATGGAGTCCGAGAAGACCATCGTCGGAAGGCCGCCAACTCAGCCTTTTACCTTATATTTTATTATAATTGTATGCATATGTAGGTCGTGAGTGTTCTAGGCCTTGCCGCATTTGGCATTTTAAATTATCCTGAATATGTAAGACAATTATTAAGAATTATTAACCATTGCCATTGTAACTTTGCCTCAACAGCGAGCAGAGCGCGCGCAGGGACGCCAGAGCGGAGCGCGCCGCGACCGCCTCAACGGCGAGCAACCACGTGGTCAACCTTCTGCCATCAATAAATTTTGACCTTTTTTCTCGTCACATTGCTGATTACAACACAATAAGTACTTGCAAATCTGTTCACAACTATCAAACTAATATGTGTTCACACTTAGAACTGGGCTATAAAAACCACCCACTCGAAAATTACTTCACAATTCCTAACCTCATCACCCACAAAACTAGTTTTTTTGTCAAGTCGTTCCGCCATGACCGGTAGGAGGAGTTTAGGGTGGACATATAACAATGCAGCAAAGACCTAGGCCGCGGAAGCACTAGAGAGGTCCCTCCACGAAGCCGCAGCCACAGCAGAGATGTCCCGGCGCGCCGCGGAGCCCTCGAACGAGCTCTCACGGGCATGCAAGGGCTCTCACAAGCGCATTCGCGGCATCGGCCATCGCGACGAGCCGGTGTTCCTGAAGTCCTTCACCGGCGACGACGACATTCTCGCTGGCGTCACTACGCAGCAGGAGCTGGTCGACGGCTTGATGAAGCTGCTCAAGATCAGCGATGCCTCGGTTGACTAGGCGACCGGCCTCTTCCAGCAACTCATGGGTGACAATGCGAAGCTCCTCAAGTTCGTCGCCGAGAAGGAGGAGGAGGCCGCCGGCTGGAAGATGCTGCATGAGCAGAGCAGTGCCTCGGAGATGACGCTGAAAGTGGTCGTCGAGGAACTAATGGGTGGCTTGAGAAAGCTCCGGATCGAGCGCGAGCAGGAGGTGGAGGAATCCGTGGCTGCTTTCAAGCAAAGTCGTGAGGAATTGAAGAAGGAGCTGGAGGATTTCGCCGCCCGGTGATCCATCAACGAGTAGAGATAGTAGCGACCCAGATCGTTGTCTATAATTTCCTTCTTCTCTTGTCCCCGTGTGTTTCGGGCTTTGCCGCATGTGGCATCTTAAATTATTCGGAATATGTAAGACAATTATTATCTACAACATTGTAAATTTGTCGTCGTATTATCTGTTGCCATTTTATTTGTGGTCGAATTATCCATTGCCCTATGTGGCAATTTAAATTAGGGCAGAATACGAGTTGAAAACACGAACAAAGCAAGTGCTGCCATGGGATCACAAGCAAACACCCTCCGTCCAAGTGCTTTAATTAACCCATTACTGGAGAAGTTGTGAGCGAGGCGTGCGGAGGCTGGTGCATGGAGATCAAAGAGCTCGCTTCCCAGTGAGCATGGGCGGCCTTGCTGCTCGCACGTGTCCCGTTGAGCCTGCGAGGTGGACAGGATGCACGCGTCCCGTTGAGCCTCCGCGGCGGACTGCTCGCACGCGTCCTGTCGAGCCTGCACGGTGGACTTCTCGCACTCTCCCCGTCTAATCAAACAGCTGCACGCACGCCATCGAGTATGGTTAAATTTCGACATGGTTAATATAATAAAACCGTTTGCGACATTAACGTGTCAGCTTTTTGTTTCAAAAAGGAATTCGTTGGCTACTAATGTGTGCGCCTCTTCTCAAACTGGACGATTTTTTTACCACGACATATATGTGCCATGTCATGAAACCATGCCAAGTTTCATGTTTTTTGGGTGACTTTTTGATTTACTAGGATTTATAAACCGAGATTCTCAATGTTTTAGGGCGACGACAAGTTTGTAATTCATTCCCATTCCTTAAATAAGACCTAAACATGCACCCAATGACACATGTACAATTTCCCACCCATTTTGCTTCACTAGAGCATGTGGTTGTAGTTCAAATTTGAATTATGGACTACATTAAATGCATAGAAAACTTAGTAATTAGTAATATATATAATGGCCAAACGAACCCTGAATAGTTTCAAATTTCAGCCCGATACTCCTGTTATTCTATGTTGCCTGTAGAAAACAAAGTTCAAGGCGAGAAGAGGCAGCGATTATCGTTTTGTCCACAAGAGGGGCATGTTTCCCTACCGGAACCACGAGGGTTGCGACGGGCTCCGGTTTGTAAAAGGGTTGTAATATAGCTTCGCCCAAATTGGACAATTATATGTACCATGTAGTGACACCATGCCAAGTTTCATGATTTCCTGGTGAGTTTTGGATTTACAGAGATTTGAAAACCGAGATTCGTAATGTTTGTGGCCAAGCCAGGATGGTGAGATGGTTGAATTCGTTCCCATTCATTCCATGGGATCTAAACATGCACCCCATGGAAACATGTACATTTTTTCTAGCCATTTTGGTGCACTGGAGCATGTATTTGTAGTTCGGATTTGAATTATGGACATTAAAATGCCTAGAAAACTCAACTAATGAATAAAAAAGGTCAAACGAACCCTGAATAATATCAAAGTTCAGCGCAAATCTCCAGTTGTTCTGTGTCACGTGTAGAAGAAAATATGAGGCTAGAAGTGAGGGAGTCCGGGACTAAGGGGTCCTCGGGCGTCCGGCCTGTTAGCCAGGGGCCGGACCGATGGGCTGTGAAGATATAAAGATTGAAGACTGCACCCGTGTCCGTATAGGACTCTCCTTTGCATGGAAGGCAAGCTTGGTGATCAATCATATAGATTCCTTTTTATGTGACGGAGTCCATGTAACCCTAGATCTCTCCGGTGTCTATATAAACCGGAGAGCATAGTCCGGATAGGCGGAGACTCATTACCATAGTCATACAGGCTAGGCTTCTAGGGTTTAGCCATTACGATCTTGTGGTAGATCAACTCTTGTAATACTCATATTCATCAAGATCAATCAAGCAGGAAGTAGGGTATTACCTCCATAGAGAGGGCCCAAACCTGCGTAAACATCGTGTCCCCCCTCTCCTGTTACCATCGATCATAGACGCACAGTTCGGGACCCCCTACTAGAGATCCGCCGGTTTGACAGTGAAATTGGTGCTTTCATTGAGAGTTCCACTGTGCCGTCGATGAAAGGTTCGATGGCCCCTTCAATCGTCGATAGTGACGCTGTCCAAGGAGAAACCTTCCTTCCCGGACAGATTTTCGTATTCGGCAGCTTTGTACTACGGGCCAACTCGCTTGGCCATCTGGAGCAGATCGATAGCTACGCCCCTGGCCACCAGGTCAGATTTGGAAGCTTGAATTACGTCACAGATATCCATGGAGACTTGATCTTCAACGGATTTGTGACCACGATGATCGCTTCCCCTCTCTCCGATGAACATTACTTAAATTTGTCATCGGACCACGTCCCAGAGATGGTTCCTGTTGCTGCGACGGCCTTAGATCTGGAGCAGATCATGCCATCCGAGACCACAGAGTATACGGCGTTGGAGCCGCACACAGACTCGACACCTTGCAATGCTTGCGTCGGTGGAACTCCGGACTCGTCTCCGGCCATAAGTTCCGAACCACGAACGCCTGCGGACACCGAGCTGGATCGGTAATCGATCTTTGAATTCAGCGCCGCAGACATCTTCCAGCACTCACCTTTTGGCGATGTGCTAAACTCTTTAAAGAACATGTCCCTGGTGGGGGACTCATAGCCGAACTATGTCCGGTTCGAACTAGAGGCTGATTACGGGGAATTTTGCTTCCCACCCACCACCCACTTCATAGCCACTGTCGAGGACTTAACCGACGAGCTTGATTATGGCTCCGAAGACATCGATAGTATGGGCGACGATGCTGATAAGGAGCAAGGCCAAGACCCTCCATTCACTTGACGTTGGACGGCCACCTCTTCATACGACGTGTACATGGTTGATACACCCAAAGAATCTAGCGGCGATGACAAAGAAGACCCAGACGCGAATAAACCTTCCGAGACACAGTCCAAGCGTCGGCGCCCTAAACGCTGCTCTAAGCCACGCCGCTCAAAATATGGCAACAATGGCACCGGAGAAATTAGCACTCCTGGTGACGCGGAAAATAATGAAGATCCTGCTGGAGCAACATCCGAACAGGAGGAACAAGACAATGAGCAAGATAACCCTGGTAAACAGGCCATGCCCAGTGACCCGGATGACAATAGTTATCGCACACCCTCCGAGGATGAGGAGAGCCTTGGCAATGAGGACTTCATCATGCCTGAGGCACCCCTCGAGCAAGAGCACTTCAAGCGCCAGCTAATAGCCACTACAAGAAGCCTGAAGAAGAAGAAGCAACAACTCCAAGCTGATCAAGACCTGCTCACTGACAGATGGACTGATGTCCTGGCAGCCGAAGAATACGGCCTCAAGCGCCCAGCCAAGACCTACCCGAAATAGAGACTGCTACCTCAGTTCGATGAGGAGGCGCCGGAGCCATACCTCCCTCGCGCAATGTGGAGCGACCACCACGCGGTCGGGACAAAGCGGCAACTCAGGCCGAACAACAGCCTACCCCATCATGCAAAAATAGAGACAAAACAGCTCGGGATTATACATACGACCTTCGGCAAGACCTGGACAAGAGAGCAGGACACACCAGATCAATCTACGGACCGCAAGGATGTTCTTCGACTCACGACGACGGCTACCTATTCGGACGTGACAAACCCAGTCACACTCGGGCCAATAACCGCAAGCGGACTCCATCGGAGGTGCGCCGCGATGCGGCCCGATATAGAGGCACCGCACACCCTCTTTGCTTCACAGATGAAGTAATGGATCATGAATTCCCCAAGGGGTTCAAACCCGTCAATATTGAACCATACGACGGAACAAGCGATCCCGCAGTATGGATTGAGGACTTTATTCTCCATATCCACATGGCCGTGGAGATGACCTCAACGCCATCAAATACCTCCCACTAAAGCTCAAAGGACCAACTCGACACTGGTTAAATAGCCTGCCTGAAAATTTCATCGGCAGCTGGGAGGACTTGGAAGAAGCCTTCCTGGACAACTTCCAAGGTACATATGTCAGGCCGCCTGATGTCGATGACTTAAGCCACATAGTTCAACAACCTAGAGAATCAGCCAGAAAATTCTGGACCAGATTCCTAACCAAAAAGAACCAGATCGTTGACTGTCCGGATGTCAAAGCCCTAGCGGCCTTCAAACACAGCATCCGTGACGAATGGCTAGCACGCCACCTCGGCCAAGAAAAGCCGAAGTCTATGGCAGCCCTCACGACACTCATGACTCGCTTTTTCATGGGTGAGGACCACTGGCTGGCTTGTAGCAAAAACACAGCCAGCGAGGCGGGCTCCTCCGAAGCCAAGAACAGCACCGGCAAGCTCCGGCGCAATAGGCACAAATGCCGAAGCTATGGCGATAACACCGATGACACCACAGATAACGCCAGATACATGGCACCCCAGATAAACAAGACAATCACACAAACATAGATTGTTGGGTTTTCAAATAGGCTAGCAAGTTAAATGCCGAAAACAAAGAAAAGGGATCACAAAGTGAGGACGAGGACGAAGAGCCCTGGTAGCCGAACACTAGTGGGCAGAAGAAATTTCCCCCTCAAGTCAAAACGGTGAACATGATATATGCTACACACATCCCCAAAAGGGAGCGCAAGCGAGCACTCAGGAACGTCTACGCGGTAGAGCCAGTTGCCCCAAAATTCAATCCATGGTTGTCATTCCCGATCACCTTCGATCGTTGAGATCACCCAACTAGTATCCGCCATGGTGGTTCAGCCGCATTAGTCCTCGAGCCTATTATCAACGGGTTTCACCTAACATGAGTCCTGATGGACGGTGGTAGCAGACTCAACCTGCTCTATCAGGACACAGTGCGGAAGATGGGCATCAATAACTCACGAATCAAACCCACAAAGACTACCTTTAAAGGAGTCATACCAGGTGTAGAGGCCCGCTGTACGGGCTCAATCACACTGGAGGTGGTCTTCGGTTCTCCGGACAACTTCCGAAGCGGAGAGTTAATCTTCGATATCGTCCCCTTCCGCATCGACGATCATGCACCGCTTGGACGAACTGTGTATGCTATATTTAACGCGGTGCCACACTATGCTTATCTCAAGCTTAAGATGCCCGGTCCATGCGGCGTCATAACAGTCAACGGAAACACAGAACGCTCCCTCCGGACAGAGGAGCACACCGTTGTCCTAGCAGCAGAGGTACAAAGCGGCCTTCTCAAGCAGCACCATAGTCTGGCTGCCGAGACCGTGGACGTCATTAAAAAGGTCCGGACTACACTGCAACAGGACAGCGTGGCTCGTCAAGAGCTCGATTAGCAATTCGGCCTCCGTCCCAATCCCGATGAGGTAGTGGCATTCGTACCACACGTACATAATTACGCACTCAAAATTCCATGGCCATCGACAGAGGCACAAGCTAGTCCAGGATCTACAGTTCGGCTAGACCAATCCCTGACACACATATAACTTTACTAACTCCTTTCCCTGTTTTCAAGTTTCTCATATACGGGCCTCCTTCGACGGCCTGATTAATGGTCATGTCAAGGGATAAACACACCGGACCGACACGGAGCACAAGCGTACATGGGAAGCCCTAGAGGCTAACTCAACGATTACTCTATCCGTTTTCAGGACCCACACGTAGCTCATCTCTTGTTGTGGCATGTCAAATAGCCGGTCGCTTATAGCACTATTTTGTATCAATGTGCTTTGACGCATTAATCCAACTATAAATGGAAACAATTCATGGTGCAAGTTCAAGGGCCCCCGACATTATCTCTGTCCTCCTTCTGTTTTCCTCTAATTATTTATTTTCTAAGCACCCGTACACTCTGGTATGTTTCATATTTGCTAGGGGCTCATCATCGACCCATAACACGGCAACAAAGTCCGAACACTCCTTATGAATAAGTTCGGCACCCCGAATTTAGCATTATATGCATTGGCTCTGAATCATGTCTTTGGTCAATACTTGGGTTGCCCGGCTCTTGTGCTTGCTACCCTATGTTCTGCTACATCGGCTAGGGTAGTAAAGGTAGAACTACTGCGATTGTGCCCTGGTTCACCCAGATGAGCACCTCAGTAGAGAAAGCCGAAAACTGACTGTCATGATGTGGCGAGTGCCGGTCAGCTGTTCGAGAGGTTGAAAATCGTTGGAGATTTTTTCCGCGTTTACACGGAGGATCGGTACTTCCCGATCAGATGCTGACAGCACTCTGGTTCGAACCAGGGGCTGCACCCATGCTTTATTATAAAACTCCTATGGCTAAGTGAGGGCGTTTAAGCCGCATAGACTGATTGCCTTGTTTGTTGCGCTAAAAAACTCCTTCAAGGACCATATAATTGGATCAGGATTGATTAGATTCCATCCCGAACACCTCCGTACTACCTACCTGAGGGTAGAAGCCGACGAATGGACAACCCTTAG
Source organism: Triticum urartu (assembly GCF_003073215.2). Lineage (NCBI taxonomy): Eukaryota > Viridiplantae > Streptophyta > Magnoliopsida > Poales > Poaceae > Triticum > Triticum urartu. The sequence continues at coordinate 128,141,807 of NC_053024.1, read as the reverse complement.
ATCACATACAATATGGCCGCACAGGAGGAAACAATCAAAGCATAAAAAACATCATATCACAAACAAGCTTTGTTTTCATAATACAAAGGCAAAAGCAATATGAATACATTTATTCAAATATGATGTCCTGCGAACATTGTGCTGCCGCAAGGCGAGACCCCTCCAGGACATCCGCAAAATATCGTTTGGGTGTGCGGTGCTCCTTGCCCTCTGGCGGCCCCCTGGTCACCTCGACGGCGTCCATCTTCGCCCATCACATCTTGCAATGGGCGAAGGCCATGCGCGCACCTTCAATACAGGCCAAGCGCTTGACGACGTCCAGCCGAGGACAGGCGTTCACCATCCGCCTCACGAGTCCGAAGTAGCTGCCAGGCATAGCTTCGGCTGGCCATAGCTGGATTATCAAATCCTTCATGGCTAGTTCGGCCACCCTATGCAGCTCCACCAGCTGTTTCACCTGATCGGTGAAGGACACGGGATGCTCTGGTGCCGCATATTGCGACCAGAATAGCTTCTCCGTAGAACCCCCTCCTTCGGCTCGGCAGTACTCCGCGGCGTCGGATACACTACGTGGTAGATCCGCAAAGGCCCCTGGGGAACTTTGAATCCGGGTTAGTAAAAGGTACTACTTCTTCGCATACTTGTGTTGCATCTTAAATGCCTTACCCGCCGCGATCTTCTTGGCCTCCTGGATCCCCCTGGAGGGCGGCCTGGGCCTCATTCTGGCCGGCCTCCCTGCTCTGACGAGCCTTGGCGAGTTTGGCCCCTTGAACCAACGCATCATGCTCCAAGGCCTCGCACTCCACCGCATCCCGGAGCTCCTGCTGGACTTCTTCGACCCGGGCCTTGAGCTTCTTGCGGGCGGAGTGCTGCTGGACAGCCTTCTCCTCGGCTTTGGCCACGGCCTTCTTCAGGGCCTCGACCTCGGTCACGCTTGCTACATATATTACGACACAACAGTCAATATAAGCAAATTCATTTTTTGAAATATACAGCAAGTCCCCACTCACCTTACTTCTCCTAGAGCTGAACCTTCACTTCACCGAGCTTGTTCTCGGTCCGATCCAGCCTATGCTTCAGTTCAGAGACTTCGGCAACATGCGAGGTTGCAGCCAACAGTGACGCATGCTTATCCATACATATTTAGTTAGTCTCCTATAAGAAAGGATTGATCCTCTTTCAAGTTCTTCTTGCCAAACACTGGATAGTGCCTCAGGGGCTACTGTCTACAGGGGATTTTTTCACTTTCTACGACACTTACCTCAAAACCTGTCAACAGGTTGCTACAGTCTTTATTCAGTCCACTTTTGGCGGACTGAACCTTCTCGATCACCGCACCCATAACGACATGGTGCTAGTCCACAATAGAGGCGCCTCGTAGCGCCTCCATCAGGTTATCTGGCGCCCCTGGATAGACAGGGGCCACCGATGGAATCGGCGCACCCCCTCCTTCAAAGGGGACTGCTCGCCCGACTCCGGAGCCATATAGGTCTCCAGAATTGTATTCGGCTGAGGGCCGAACTGAATACGGCCCTCTTCGCCAGTCTCCATGGGGATCTGCTCCCCCATGTGTCCGGCAGTGGAGGTCTTGCCTTGTGGTGCCTCCCGGACAGCACCCTGGGCTCCCGCCGGCTCGGAGCGGTCCTCCGAGACAACACTTCGGTGTCGTCCCCGGCCCCGGGGGAATAAGCGGGCGGCGGCGACATGCTGGTCATTTCCGCCGGATCCAACGAACCTCCAGATGAGGGTCACTGGATGTGGTCGCAGGCCGGACTGCAATAGTATAGTTAGTCGTATCAAGATAATGAAGAGAAGGGGCTGGATATGCGCATGTATGAATCATGATGCTTACGATGCGGCCTGGGGCTTAGTGAGGGGGCGTCATTCCGGACTGCTGTCAACGTCCCACGCAGTGTTGACCGCCGGGACGCCTTTCCCCTTCTTGGGTGTTTCCGCCTCCGGATGCCCGGAAGCCGCCCTCTTCTTCTTCTTTCTCTCCTCAAGGGGAATGTTATTCTCCTCCTCCTCTTCCTCGTCGTCATCCTCCGCGGGAACGGAGGAATGGGTCTCTTCGTCTTCGGACATCACGCCCGAAGTACCCTGGCGGCAGGGGCCTCTTTTGGCCCCCTTGGCCTTCTTCTTGGTCTTCTTCTCCGGCGTCTTATACGGTGCCGGCACCAGCATCTTCGCCAGGCGCGGGATGACCTGTTCTTCAGGCAGCAGGGCCGGACACTGGATCCGCTTCGCCATCTCCATCCAATCCTTAAAAAGAGAATGCTAAAAGCTCAGACACTATCCTCGAAACAAACAAGTAGGAGATACGTTAAAAAAACATACCTCGTTGGTGAGGTGTTTAATATCATGCCCGCGGTCGGAATCTGTGGCCAGCGGTTTCTCGTTGCCCTTAAAGAGCAACTTCCAGGCACCTTCATAGTAGTCTCGAAGAGCCTCACCAGGGTTTGGTGCTTCTTCGGATTAATCTCCCACAAGGGGCAGCTTCAGCGCTGGCACGGGAGAATCCGGCGAACCAGCATCACCTGGATCACGTCAACAAGCTTGACGTTCTTGGTCACCATACTTTGAACGCGCGTCTGCAGCACTATCAGCTCGTCGGGTGAGCGCCAGTCTGGACTCTTCTCGACCCAAGAGGTGAGTCGCATGGGAGCACCGGAGCGGAATTCGGCGGCCGCGGCCCAGGTGGTGCCACGGGGTTCTGTGATGTAGAACCACTGTTTCTGCCACTCCTTTACTGTGTCCACAAAAGTGCCTTTGGGCCAGGAGACGTTGGACAGTTTACTCACCATGGCTCCTCTGCACTCCGCGTGCTGGCCCTCCACCACCTTCGGCTTCACGTTGAAGACCTTGAGCCACAGCCCGAAGTGGGTTTGGATGCGGAGGAAGGCCTCGCACACGATGATAAATGCCGAGATGTTGAGGAAGGAATTCAGGGACAGATCATGGAAATCTATCCCGTAATAATACATCAACCCGCGGACGAAAGGGTGGAGTGGAAACCCTAGCCCGCGGAAGAAATGGGGGATGAATACTACCCTCTCGTTGGGCTCCGGCGTGGGGACGACTTGTCCCTCGGCCGGTAGACGGTGGGAGATTTCCTTCGCCAAGTATCCGGCCGCCCGAAGCTCAGTAATGTCCTCATCCTTGATGGAGGAGACCATCCACTTGACCTGACCTCCGGATCCGGACATGGTTGAGTGCTAGCTCAAGCGGAAAGGAGATGAGAACTTGGGCACTGGAGCTCGAGATTGCAAGGGCAGAGACAGATAGAAGGCGTGCGGGAGGAAGAGGAAATCTTTGTCCCCTTATTAAGGCAGTAAATATTAAACGCCCCCACTCGCCTCAGAACTCGCCTATTCCCAAGGGATGTGTAAATGGCACGGTTGGGTTACCCATGCCCGTATTGATGAGAATCCCGAAATAAGGGGACACGATCTCTGCTTTGACAAGACGTGCTAATGGCAACCGCGTCTCGAAACGTGGAACGTCGAACACAAAACGGTCCGAAATTATGACAGGGCTAGCGTGATGTCATATTGAAGGATGTCAGTGGATTTGGACTCGTGCAAGTATTATATTCTCTCTACGGTTGTGTGTGGTACGTGTTATAGGTCCGGATACAATCATCGCGTCCGAAGACTATCTTGGAGTTTGGAAAATGGGGAACCCGCCTTGCAATGGCGAAGACAATCTGCGCACCGGACTCCTCGTCATTGAAGACAGGTTCAGGGGCTACTGAGGGAGTCCGGGACTAAGGGGTCCTTGGGCGTCCGGCCTGTTAGCCATGGGCCGGACTGATGAGCTGTGAAGATACGAAGATCGAAGAATGCACCTGTGACCGGATAGGACTCTCCTTGGCGTGGAAGGCAAGCTTGGCGATCAATCATATAGATTCCTTTTTATGTGACCGACTCCATGTAATCCTAGATCTCTCCGGTGTCTATATAGACCGGAGAGCGTAGTCCGGATAGGCGGATAATCATTACCAAAGTCATACAGGCTAGGCTTCTAGGGTTTAGCCATTACGATCTCGCGGTAGATCAACTCTTGTAGTACTCATATTCATCAAGATCAATGAAGCAGGAAGTAGGGTATTACCTCCATAGAGAGGGCCCGAACCTGGGTAAACATCGTGTCCCCCGTCTCCTATTACCATCAATCCTAGATGCACAGTTCGGGACCCCCTACCCGAGATCCACCGGTTTTGACACCGACAAGAAGAGGGAGTGATTAGCATTTGGCCCACAAGGGGACACGTTTCCCTATAGAAACCACGAGGGTTCTTGCGATAGGCTCCGGTTTGTAAGAGGTTTTGATACATCTCCAACGTATCTATAATTTATGAAGTATTCATGTTGTTATTTCATCATTCTTTGGTGTTTTACAATCATTTTATAGCAACTTTACATCATTTTTTGGGACTAACCTATTAACCCAGTGCCCAGTGCCAATTGCTGTTTTTGCTTGTTTTTTACATCGCAGAAAATCAATATCAAACGGAGTCCAAACACCACGAAACTATTTTTTGGATTTTTTTTATGGACCAGAATGAACCCAATGGGCCAGAGCTGCACCTGGAGGGTGCCCCGAGGGGGGCACAACCCACCAGGGCATGCCAGGCCCACCTGGCGTGCCCAAGTGGGTTGTGCCCACCTCGGTGGCCTCCCGTTGAGGGAGTCTTGGACTAAGGGGTCCTCGGGCGTCCGGCCTGTTATCTATTGGGCCGGACTGATGGGCTGTGAAGGCATGAAGGACGAAGACTATACCCGTGTCCGGATTGGACTCTACTTGGCGTGGAAGGCAAGCTAGGCGACCGACTATGAAGATTCCCTCTTATGTGACCGGCCTCATGTAAACCTAGATCTCTCCGGTGTCTATATAAACCGGAGAGCATAGTCCGGATAGGACAGATTCGTTACCATATACTCATAGGCTAGACTTCAAGGGTTTAGCCATTATGATCTCATGGTAGATCAACTCTTGTAACACTCATATTCATCAAGATCAATCAAGCAGGAAGTAGGGTATTACGTCCATAGAGAGGGCCCGAACCTGGGTAAACATTGTGTCCCCCGTCTCCTGTTACCATCGATCCTAGACGCACACCGAGATCCGCCGGTTTTGACACCGACATTGGTGCTTTCATTGAGAGTTCCACTATGCCGTCAATGAAAGGACTCGATGGCCCCTTCGATCGTCAGTAATGACGCCGTCTAGGGAGAAACCTTCCTTCCCGGACAAATCTTTGTGTTCCGCGGCTTCGCACTGCAGGCCAACTCGCTTGGCCATCTGGAGCAAGACGATAGCTACGCCCCTGACCATCAGGTCAGATTTGGAAGCTTGAACTATGTCGCAGGTGTTCGTGGAGACTTGATCTTCGATGGATTCGAGACTGCGGCGATCGCTCCCCCTCTCTCCAATGAACATGATTCAAATCTGTCATCGGATTACATCTAGGAGATGGATCCTGTTGCTGCGACGGCCTCAAGAACAAAGCAGACCGTGCCCTCCGAGGCCATAAGGTCCGCGGCGTTGGAGCCGCACATGGACTCGATACCCTGCAACGCTTGCGTCAATGGAACTCCGGACTCGTCTCTGGCTGCACGTTTCGGATTAGGTGTGCCCGCGGACACCGAGCTAGATCGGTTACCAATTTTCGAATTTAATGCTGCAGACATCTTTCAGCATTCGCCTTTGAGCGACGTACTAAATTCTTTGAAGAACTTTTCCCTGGAGGAAGGTTCATAGACGAACTATGTTCGGTTCGAGATGGAGGCGGACGACGAGGAATTTTGCTTCCCACCCGCCACCCGCTTCATAGCCACCGTCGACGACCTAACCGACGTGCTAGACTATGGCTCCGAAGACATCACCGGTATGGACGATGATGCCGATGATGAGCAAGGCTAAGACCCGCCATTCACTGGACATTGGACGGCCACCTCTTCCTACGACGTGTACATGGTGGATACACCAAAAGGATCTGGCGACGACAAAGACGAGTCGGATAAGAACAAGCCCTCTGAGCAGCCCAAGGACCGGCGCCCCAAACGCCGTCCTAAGCCTCGCCGCTCAAAGGATGGCAATACAGGCACCGGAGAAAAATAGTACTCTGGGCGATGCCAAAAACAACGAAGACCCTGCGGGAACCACGTCCGAATAGGAGGAAAACGGCAACGAGCAGGATAACCCTGATGATCAGGCCATAGAAGATGACCCGGAGGACGATTGCTATCATCCACCCTCCGAGGAGGAGACAAGACTCGGTGATAACGATTTCATCATGCCTGAGAATCCTCTCGAGCAGGAGCGCTTCAAGCTATAGCTCATAGCCACTGCGAGGAGCCTTAAAAAGAAACAGCAGCAGCTTCAAGCCGAACAAGATCTGCTCGTCGACAGATGGACTGATGTCCTTACAGCCGAAGAATACGGCCTCAACCGCCCAACCAAGAGCTACCCAAAACGCAAACTACTACCTCAGTTCGATGAGGAGGCACCGGATCACATACCTCCCTCGCGCAATGCGGACCGACCACCCCGCGGTCGGGATAAAGCGGCAACCCAGGCCGAACAACAGACCGCCCAACCGCCCCACAAAAATAAAGACGGAAGAGTTCGGGGTCACACCTATGACCTCCGGCATACCCTGGACAGTAGAGCAGGACATACAAGATCTATCTACGGATCGTGAGGACATTCCTCGAGGCACAACAACGGCTACCTACTTGGACGTGACAAACCTAACCACGCCCGGGCCGAATACCGTAGACGGTCTCCGTCAGAGCTACGTCGCGACACAGCCTAGTACAGAGGTGCCGCACACCCTTTATGCTTCACAGATGAAGTACTGGATCACGAATTTCCCGAGGGATTCAAGCCCGTCAATATCGAATCATACGACAGCACAATCGATCCCGCAGTATGGATCGAGGACTTTATCCTCCATATTCACATGGCTCGAGGAGATGATGTCCACGCCATCAAATACCTCCCACTAAAGCTCAAAGTACCAGCTTGACACTGGCTTAACAGCCTGCCTGAAAACTCCGTCGGCAGCTGGGAGGACTTGGAAGAGGCTTTCCTCGATAACTTCCAAGCAACTTATATCCGGCCACCAGACGCCAATGACTTAAGTCACATAGTTCAACAGTCCGGAGAATCAGCCAAAAAATTCTGGACTAGGTTCCTAACTAAAAAGAACCAGATCATTGACTGTCCAGATGCCGAGGCCTTAGCAGCCTTCAAACACAGCATCCGTGACGAATGGCCAGCACGCCACCTCGGCCAAGGAAAGCCGAAGTCCATGGCAGCCCTCACGGCACTCATGACCAGCTTTTGCGCGGGAGAGGACAGTTGGCTGGCTCGTAGTAACAACACAGCCAGCGAGACGGGACCCTCTGAGGCCAATAACAGCACTGGCAGGCCCGAGTGCAACAAAAACAAACGCCGAAGCAATGGCGATAACGCCGATGACACAGTAGTTCACGCCGGATTCAGTGGCTCCAAGTCCGGCCAGCGAAAGAAGCCCTATAAAAGGAGCAACAAAAAACCATCCAGCTTGGACCGCATACTTGATCGTCCTTGCCAAATTCATGGAACCACAGACAAACCGGCCAACCACACCAATAGAGATTGCCGGGTCTTTAAACAAGCCAGCAAAGTAAATAGCAGAAGCAAAGAAGGGGAATCACAGAGCGAGGACGACGACGAAGAGCCCCGGCAGACAAACACCGGGGGGCAAAAGAAATTTCCCCCTCAAGTCAACACAGTGAACATGATATATGTTACACATATCCCCAAAAGGGAGCACAAGCACACACTCAGGGATGTCTACGCGATGGAGCCCGTCGCCCTGAAATTCCATTTGTGGTCATCAGTCTCGATCACCTTCGACTGCCGAGGCCATCCAACTAGCATCCGACATGGCGGTTCAGCCACAGTAGTCCTCGACCCAATCATCGATGGATTTTGCCTGACTCGAGTCCTAATGGACGGCGGTAGCAGCCTCAACCTGCTCTCTCAAGACACAGTACGTAAAACGAGCATTGACCCTTCACGAGTCAAACCCACAAAGACTACCTTTAAAGGAGTCATAGCAGGCGTAGAGGCCCGTTGTACGGGCTTAATAACGTTGGAAGTAGTATTCGGGTCTCTGGATAACTTCCGAAGCGAAGAACTAATCTTCGATATCATCCTATTTTACGGGGGCTATCACGCACTGCTCGGACGAATCGCATTTGCTAGATTCGACGCGGTGCCGCATTACGCTTACCTCAAGCTCAAAATGCCCGGTCCACATGGCGTCATTGCAGTAAATGGAAATACGGAACGCTCCCTCCGTACAGAGGAGCACACCGCCGCCCTAGCAGCAGAAGTACAGAGTGTCCTTCTCAAGTAGCACTATAATCCGGCTGCCGAGCCCCTGGACACTATTAAGAGGGTCCGGACCACACTACAGCAGGACAGCTCGGCTCTTCATGGGACAAACTAGCAATTCGACCTCCGTCCCAGCCCCCACGAGGCAATGGTCTTAGTACCGCGCGCACATAAACTGCGCACTCAAAACCCCATGGGTACCGACGCGTCACAACTCGCTCACGATCCACAATACGGTTTGATAGACCCTGGGATTCGCAAGCTTTTTCTTTTCACGGGTTTTCTTCTCTTTTCAAGGTCCATACGGACGATCCGCTTGTAGAACACACCAAGGAGGCAAGGAGCTTTGGCGTACGAGGGAACCCTTAGGTGGTCTCTAAATCAATTACCATAATTATCTTACATACCCGCATGCAGCTCGCCCTTGGTTACGGCATGTTAAATAGCCTTCATTGCTTATCGCATTACTTATACGCCTTGACGTACTAATTACATAAACAACGGTGAATAAATGGTGGCGTCAGCTTATTGCTTAATTCTTCCCGTTTCCTCACCTCAGTATCTATTACTCATTGCAAGCATAAACCATGATACATATTAATATGTCAGGGGCTTAATCACACCCCACATTACGACAATAAAAGTTCGAACACTTATACAGTATTGTTCGACACCCCGAACTTATAGCATTATATGCATTGGCTGTGAATCATGTCTTTGGTCAATAGTTGGGTTGCCCGGCTCCTGTGCTTACTACCTTACGTTCTGCTATATCGGCTAGGGTAGTAAAGGGAGAACTACTGCGATTGTGTCCCGGTTCTTCCGTACGAGCACCTCAGTAGAGAAAGCCGAAAATTGACTGTCATGATGCGGCGAGAGCCGGTCAGCTGTTCGTGAGGTTCCAAATCATTGGAGATTCTTTCCGCTTCTTGCAAAGAATCGGTTCTTCCGATTAGGCATGCATAGTGCCCCTAATTCGGCTTTCCGAATACCAGGGGCTTCGCCAACTTTATTCATTGTCAAATTCCTATGGCTAAGTGAGGGCGGGAAAGGCCGCATAGTCTGATTGCCTTGTTCGTTGCACTCAACACCTCCTTTAAGGACCAGAATGTGGAGTAAAGAGTGTTAGGATTTATCCCGAACACCCCTGTACTATCTATGTGGGGGCAGAAGCCGACGACTGGTCATCCCTCAGATTTAACAAACGGCCGCACAGGAGGTAAAATTTAAAATCATAAACATTATATTACATAACATCTTTGTTCCATATTACAAGGCAAGATAATGCACATGTTCTTATGGGAATATAATATCCTTCGAGCATTGCTGCGCCGCAAGGCGGGACCCCTCCAGGACACCATCAAAATAGTGCTCGGGTCGACGATGCTCCTTGCCCTCTGGCGGTCCCTCGATCATCAGCTTCTTGGCATCCAGCTTCGCCCAATGCGTCTTGACGTGGGCAAAGGCCATGCGCGCACCTTCAATGTAGACTGACCGCTTTACGACTTCGAGCCGCGGACAGGCACTCACAAGCCGTTGCACAAGTCCGAAGTAGCCGCCAGGCATTGGATCGGCATGCCACAGCCGGACTATAAAGTCCCTCATGGCTAGCTCTGCCAACCTATGCAGCTCGACCAACTGCTTTAGCTGGTCGCTGGAGGGCACCAGATGTTCGGACCCCAGATATTGGGACGAGAACAGCTTCTCCATAGACATCCCTTACTCAGCTTTATAATGCTCGGCCACATTCGACGCACTGAGAGGCAGACCTGTAAATGCCTCTGCAAAACCCAAATTCGGATAAGTACAAGGAACGTTCGTTTTACATACTTGCTTTACATGGTGAAAGGCTTACCCGCCCCAATATTCTTGGCCGCCTGAATCTCCTGGAGGGCGTTCTGGGCTTCGGCTCGTGTGTCCTGTGCGCTCCGACGGGCCTTTGCCAGTTCGGACTCTTCACTACAAAAAAAAGACACATCCGTGACATTTTGGGCCGAACGAATTTTTTTTCTGTCATACATATGACACTTCTATGACGATAATGGTGACAAAACCCGGTATCATCATAGATGTGGTGGGCTCCAACTTCTATGACAAAAAATCATGACCGAAAATGGGATTTTCATCCTGGGCGGGTCGGAGATGCAGCTGCATGACATTCTTTGGGTCGTCCATGACGGAAAAAACCATGGTAGAAGCGAGGGCGAGGAAAATTTCGGGGAGTTCCCGGTTACGGTGGGAGGTCGGGGGCCGAGCGATGCGCGTTTCTCTCGGACACATACGCGCGTGTGTGCAAGGCGTGGGCTCTAACTGAACCTGAGTGATTGCACTGCAGGCTACGCGTTACTGAACCCGAGCGATCGATCGATGGTTGTTAAGTGAACCCGATCGAGCGATTCTTTCGCTACTGCTGCTAACTGAAGCCGATCGATGCTGCCTCTGGGATGAACCGTGAGCGTTGCGGGGGGGTTTGGATGAACAGTGAGCGGTAGCGTTGCCTCTGGATGAACAGGACCTCGTGGTGTGGTGGAGGGCTGGATGAACAGTAGACGGTGGAGGGGTGCCCGTGGAGGGGTGGTTGAACAGGACCCCGTGGTGTGGAGGGCTGGATGAACAGTAGACGATGGAGGGGTGGTTGAACAGTAGCCGGTGGAGTAGCGCGCGGTGGAGGCTGGATGAACAGGAGCCCGTGGAGGCTAGAGGAGGTCGACGGTAGCCCATGGAGGCTGGAGGAGGTTGACGGTGGAGATGAACAGTATCCCGTGGAGCCCCGTTTTGCGGTACGCCACACCCCTCCCGATGAACAGGACCCCCGTTTCGACCGTAGTGCTCCAACACAACTCCGTTTCGTCCGTTTTGCGGTACGCCACACCCCTCCCGATCAACAGGACCCCCGTTTCGACCGTAGGAGGTCTGTTTCCTCCGTTTTGCGGTACGCCACACCCCTCCCGATCAATAGGACCCCCATTTCGACCGTAGGAGGTCTGTTTCCTCCGTTTTGCGGTACACTAGACCCCTCCCGATCAACAGGACCCCGTTCTGAACATAGGAGGTCCGTTTCCTCTGTTGTGCGGTACGACAGGCCTCGTTTCCATCGCCTGTTCCGTCCAAGCCCTCCTGGTGAACACGACCACGCATTCTGTTTCGACCCAGCCGGTTGGCTCCCACGCGTTCTGTTGCCTCCCGATGAACACGACGCATTCCATTGCCTCCCGATGAACACGACGCATTCCGTTGCCTCCCCATGAACACGACGACGACGTTGTTTCTCCGTTCCGACCCAGCCATGTACACGAGCCCTGGCTGTACGTATGCGCGAGTAGGCGTTCGAGACCCCGCCCGTATGTACACATACGTGGCGATATTTTCTTTCTTGCACCCTAGCCGTTGTACGTACGTGTATATGCTACGTGCGCGCCTCTACTACGACACGTACGCTCCTCTACTACGACACATGCGCGCCTCTACATCCACCAGTATATATGTACGTACACGTTCGCGACCAGAATGACAACGCCACGTACACTTCGACCAGGTGGGTCCCGACTGTCAGGCACTTCCTTGCGTGTGAAGATCTAGCTGGTGGGTCCCAGCAGTCAGGGGGGCGAATCGTTTTGTTTTTTTCCCGGACGCACTTCCATGCGTGCGAAGGTGTAGCTGGTGGGTCCCAGCAGTCAAGGGGGAAACGTTTTTTTTCATGAAATACGGTGGCCCGTCCGGTGGAGGAATAATTATTTTGCGCGTAATAAGGAGGCACTACCTTGCTGCGGCCGTGGACCCAGCTGTCAGCGTCTCCACGCACAGTACTCTTCCGATGGAAGTCAGTCGTTGACCACATTGACCACGCCACGCCGAGAGCACCACGATGGTCGACGAGGCCTAGGAAGGGGACGACATGGAGGCAGGGAAGACTCAGCAGTTGTTTCCCACGCGGAGGGGAGTACGACTGTACGAGGGTTTACTGGTTCGTCTACCGTCGCCGGAGAATAACAGCTGGTGTGGGTGAGTAGAGGGGTGGCTAGGCCAGCGATGGGAGTACGGTGGGGCGGTGAGGCCTGCGCGGTAGCACAGCGGCCGCGGGGAGGAGGGAGCAGGCAGTCCCGCCGGCCCTTGTTTAAGCGGCTGGAGCAGGAAGAGCAGAGATTGAAGAAGCACGATGGCCGTTCGATGGACATCCAATAGTCAGTGTTTGTGCGTCAACCTTTTTTTAGGAAAGCCTCAAATCTGTGGAAAATAGCATACAACCCATCTGCCATTATTTCTAATAATTTACAGCCCATTTGCTAATTCTTAAGGTTTCTTTGGAGCCCATATTCTTTTTGTTAGCATTACAGCCCATATTATGGCCACAGTTCAAAATTATACGAAATTTTGCATATTTCGGTGCGGTCCGAACTGTTTTCAATCCCAAAATTTCGACTCACATTCAAACTGATTTTAAAAATAAATGTATATCAATATGAAATCCAACAAATTCTCCATGCATAAAAATTAATGTAATTTAAAATCTTGAAATGAAAAAAAAGATATTTGAAACTAATTGCCGGGTTGATGTGTTTTAAAAATGTACAGCCCATTTCTCATTACTGATGGGCCATTTTCTCGGCCAGACGAATGAAAGCTCCCCTCGTGTTGAAAGATTTGCAGCCCAACAAGCCTAACAAAGCAACTTACTTGGCAAATCACAAAAAAACTGGGCTGTGGCCGTGGACCCAGCTGTCAGCCTTGACACGTACAGTACTCTTCCGATGAAAGTCGTTCCTTGACCATGTTAACCACGCCGCGCGGAGAGCACCACGGTGGTGGACGACGGCAAGGCCTAGGAAGGGGGCGATGCGGAGCCGGGGAAGACGCGGCAGTGGAAGCCCGCGCGGAGAGGAGTACGAGGGTTCACTGGTTCGGCTGCGGTGTGAGGCTGCCGTCGCCGCAGGGCCTGGCCAGCGATGGGAATAGTAGGGGGCGGTGAGGCCTCTGCGGCTGCACAGCCGGCCACGGGAAGCACTAGCATGCGGCACGATCGGTGCTGCTTTGGGCGGCTGGAGCAAGAAGACTAGAGGTTGAAGAAGCACTACGACCGTTGGATGGACATCGTACGGTCACTGGAGCTAGAATCGTTCATATTGACTAAGTTGACAAAGCCCTTCATCCCCGTCAACTTAGTAGGCCCACAAATCAACCTCCCACCAAGGTGGGTCCCAGCTAGCTGGGGGAGTATTTATTTTTTTGTGCGTAATAAGGAGGCACTTCCGGTGGGTCCGAGCTGACAGCGGGGGGAACGTTTTTTCGCGAAATACGGTGGCCCGTCCGGTGGGTCCCAGCAGTCAGGGGGAAACGATTTTTTCGCAAAATACAGGTGGCCCATTCGGTGGGTCCCTGCTGTTAGGTGGAGGAATAATTATTTTCCGCGTAATAAGGAGGCACTTCCTTGCGGCTGCCGTGGACCCAGTTGTCAGCCTCTCCATGTACAGTACTCTTCCGATGGAAGTCGGCCGTTGACCACATTGACCATGCCGCGCCGAGAGCACCACGGCGGTGGACGACGGCGAGGCCTAGGAAGGGGACGACGCGGAGTCGGACAAGACGCGGCAGTGGATGCCCACGCGGAGAGGAGTACGAGCGTTCACTGGTTCGGCTGTGGTGTGAGGCTGCCGTCGCCGCAGAATAACAGCGGGTGTGGGTGAGTGGAGGGATGGCCTGGCCAGTGATGGGAGTAGTATGGGGGCGGTGAGGCCTCTGCGGTAGCACAGCCGGCCACGGGAGGCAGGAGCAGGCGGCACGACCGGCGCTGCTTTGGGCGGCTGGAGCAAGGAGACCAGAAGTTGAAGAAGCACTATGACCATTGGATGGACATCATACGGTCACTGGAGTATTGACTAAGTTGACAAAGCCCTCCGTCCCCGTCAACTTAGTAGGCCCACAAGTCAGCCCAACAATATGGTGGGTCCCAACTAGCAGGGGGTATTCATTTTTTTGGGTGTAATAAGGAGGCACTTCCCTGCGTGCGAAGATATAGCTGGTGGGTCCGACCTGTCAGCGTGGGGAACGTTTTTTTCGCGAAATACAGAGGCCCTTCCTGTGGGTCCTAGCTATCAGGTGGAGGAATCATTATTTTGCGTGTAATAAGGAGGCATTTCCTTGCGTGCGGCCGTGGACCCAGCTGTCAGCCTGTCCACGTACAGTCCACTTCCGATGGATGTCGTTCATTAACCACGTTAACCAGGCCGCCCCGAGAGCACCAGGGCGGTGGACGATGGCGAGGCCTAGGAAGGGAACGACGCGGAGCCAGGGAATACTCGGCAGTTGTTTTCCACGCGTAGGAGTACGAGGGTTTACTGGTTCGTCTGCCGTCGCCGGAGAATAACAGCATGTGTGGGTGAGTAGAGGGATGGCTATGCCAGCGATGGGAGTACGGTGGGGCCGTGAGGCCTGCACGGTAGCATAGCCGGCCGCGGGAGGAGGGAGCAGGCAGTCCCGCCGGCGCTTGGTTGAGCGGCTGGAGCATGAAGAGCAGAGATTGAAGAAGCACGACTGCCGTTGGATGGACATCGAACAGTCACTGCTCTCGTGTGTTGACTAAGTTGATAGGGCGTTGCGTGTGCGTCAACCTTTTTTTTATGAGAGCATACGCGTCAACCTGTAGTAGGTGCACAAGTCAGCCTCAAATCTGTGGAAACAGCAAACAACCCATCTGCCATTATTTCTAATAATGTACAGCCCATTTGCTAATTCTTAAGAATTTTTTTGGAGCCCATCTTCTTTTTGTTAGCATTACACCCCATATTGTGGCCACGGTTAAAAAGTATACAAAATTTTGCATATTTCGGTGCGGTCAACTATTTCTAATCTAGAAATATCGATTCACATTCAAACTATTTTGAAAAATAATTTATATAAATATAAAATCCAAATAATTGTCCACGCATAAAAATCAATGGAATTTAAGATCTTGTAACGAAAAAAATTGAAACTAATTCCCGGTTTGATGTGCTTTAAAAATGTACAGCCCATTTCTGGGGAAACCGAATGAAACTCTCCTCGTCTTGAAAGATTTGCAGCCCAGCAGGGCTGATAAAGCAAGTAGGCCTTGTTTGGGTATTTTTTTGAAAAATAGAATTGGGCTAGCCATTTTCAGCAAGAAAAAAACACAACTGGGCTCATGATGTGGTAAACATAAATAAAAACCCTGGCTAGACGGGCCACAGCCCCCGAATAGCCCTGTTGTTACCCTGATCCGTCGCTAAAACTAGTATAAATAACAACTGCTTGTTCCTCAAAAAAAACTGCGTGACTTGCTGGGTCCCTGGTGTCAGCCGCTCGTAGTGTAATTCTCTCGTTTATTGACTACGTTGACAATGGCGTGAGCCCCAGATGTCCAACCATTAGGAGGAACCATATTTTTGGGCTTGTACTATAGAGGCACTTGGTTGCGTACTGCCATGATGCTGGTGGGTCCCTACTATCATCCTCTCCACGTACAGTCATCTCCTTGTTCCTCTCGGTTGTTGACGACGTTGACAACGCAAGAGGGCGGCGCACCGCGCACGGTGAGCGAACCAAGGCCGCAAGGCGGAGGACGACGGCGAGGCCTCAGACGGAACCAACAGGAGCCGTTGAAGATGCGTCGGTCCAGTCGCAGATGGAGGGGAGTACGAGGGTTGACTGGTTCGGGCGCGGGTGCGTGTTGGGGCTGACGTCGCCGGAGAATAATAGGACATGTGGGGGAATAGAGGGAGGGACTGGCCAACGTTGGAGGGTACGTACGGTAGGGCGGCGGAGGCGTAGCCAGCCATGGGAGGCGGGAGCAGGCGGAGCCGATGGGGTGGTTTGGTTTGGGCGGTTGGAGGAAGAAGAAGACAAGAGATAGAAGATACACGATAGATGTTGGATGTCAATCCAACGGCTGGTAGGCAGAATCATTTGTTGACTGGCTAGTAAGTCGACACCACCTTGGATAGGCTATTTCCTCGCGGGTCCCAAATGTCATAATCCAAATCTGTCACGGTCATGCAGCCTTTCCTATGAAAATTTACAGCCCATTTGATGTGCTAGTTCGAAATAAGTTTGTGGGTGCTGGTGGGGGCTAATCACTTGGATTCTGTAATGCACAGTGAGCTCAAGCAGCCGGCGAGAGTGATGTTATTTCCCTTGGTTGGGATTTGTTACAATATTTCACTCTAAATTAAACGAATGGCAAGCCATTTGCCTTGTTTCAAAGAAAATAGTGACAGTCACAGCCGAGTTGAAAAGGGCAGGAACATCTAACTCCAGCTTACAAACTGTAAAAAAGCACGAGGGTTAATTGTTCATCAGGTTTACAAAAAAACCAGATTGAAAAGGGCAACAACATCTAACTCCAGCACTGTTTTTGGCAGTCACAGTCAAATGGATCGGTCAGGTCCATAGAATGAACATCCTGGGTCGTAAAATTTACTGATTATGACCACAATATGTTGTAAATAGAAGCCCGGCACGTTCAGAAGCTCTTTTGCCCACCTGAAACTCCTTTTTTTGATCATCGACATACCCATCCGTCAATTTAGTAAATATATGGGCTTTTGAATTGATTTTACTATTTACTAGTGTGATGGGCTGTTTTGTCTTGGGCCCAGAGAAATAATTACTACTAGTACAGTGGAGACAATCTACAGCTACCCAAAAAAACAATTACTACTAGTACAGTGGAGACACTCTACGGCTTCTGGCTCCTCCTAGGTCATTGAAACGTCTCCCTCTACTGAATGTTGTTATACTTTTGTTCACCGACATGCGGGCCATGCAGCGCACGGGCCCAAATGTCATCCACCAAATTAGAAGGTAGTATGCAGGCGGAGAGTCACCCTGGTCGTAGCGCGGCAGTAACGAGCCGTCGTATCACAAAACCCCACCTCCCCGCAGTCTAAGTTTGACGGAATAAGCAACCATCATTTCACTCTTTGCTGAATCCCCTTCTCCCTCACCGTCTTCAAGAAAGGCAACACTCTCATCTGCCACTGTTCTTCTCTCCGAACAAAGGGAAGGTAAGCGGATCCGTGATGTTGGTATATTTTCGTTCAAAGAAAAAAAAGAACTTTTGCAAAGCAGTAACTGATCCTCACTCTCTTTTTTGTTTCATTGTCATTGCGATTGTGTTTTCCTTTCAGTAGTCTCCTAGTATTCTTCAGTTTCATGATGGACCAAGGAGAACCAGGCAAAGATCTGCCGATATTGGAGCAGACGCGGGAGGCTGATCCCCACGAGACAGAGAGCTCCAAGAAGATGGCGGCAACCACCGAGCCGACCCCAGATGCGCTCAGGCCACTACTGAGATGGTCAACGCCCCGTTTGAGGTTACAGCCCCCGTGGCACTGCAGGAGCAGTTTCCCCCTTTGAGGATGTATCCCCCCCCCCCCGCGCTGAGCTGCCCAAGGTGATTTCCTTCTTTGCCGATCTCGATTGTGGTTTTTCATCTAAGTATGTGGTGATTTTTTTTAGAAAAGGAAGTATGTGGTGGTTAATAATGCAAAATTGTATTAACTTCGATGCCATGCTATACATAGTGGTTTAAATAACTTGTGTTTCTTATACTGAAAAGTAATTCAGAATTTGCTTCTGTTTCAATTAGAGCCCTGATGCAGATAAGGATTGTGTGGTTGTACATGTCACTCACTATGAGGCAGACGACCTGAATATACGCACATGGAAAATAGAGTTCTTAGGCTGTTGGATCCTGGAAGCCATTTGCAGTTATACCAATGAAGAGTTGTATTCCAGCCTCACTGTTGTCAGGCGTGTTGTCCAGGGTGTACTGAAGCACAAGAAGTTCAAAGCTACTCCTTCGTTTGTGAGGCATACTGTTCTGGTCAAGCTTACACAGGAAGATGACGTGACATGCCTCCACAAACAAGTTTATCAGTGGCAAGGCCACAAGGTTATCTTAATGAAGGTTCACAGGATTGAGCTCCTGCGGGACGTCCTCGATGATGTTCATGGCAAGGTCCGTCTTGTGTCCAGCCCAAATTAGATCGAGGCAAGAAATAGTTGCCCCAGCTAGTGTTTAATAGTAGTTTGGATTGTGTCTAATTATCCGAACCTTGCCTATTATTGACCCCTCTGGGGCTAGTACTCTGTTTGAATCCGTCTATTGGAACTGCTGCTACTTTTGTTTGCTCGTCAATCATGTGAGAACCATCGTAATTGTTGCCGAAACAGATGCGTCGTCACTAGTTTTTTCATGAATATGGCATGGTAAGACGTAATTTGTCACGGTTTATCATATGAGTAGTGTGTGTTTTGATGAAATAGAGCACTTGTTCGAGAACCGTGCGCCGACGTATACATAAGTACTTGTAAACACTGCTGTTGCTACCCCACTTGTAAGCAGTTGTGCAAAACACGGCACATTGGCTCAGCTCGCTTCAACACTAGGCTATCGACCAGCTAACAATCAACAATCTGTTGTCTGACATATAAGCAACTATGTATCTTGTTACAGTGGTTCATGCAGTTAATTGAGGCCACAATGTAATAAATTCCAAATGTTCACACGCTAGTCCAGCGCTCATGTGGAACACTCACATTAAACTCGTCTTCATAAAAAACTTGAAAAGCATAAGTTAAGCAATTTTATACATCTCAATGATTCATAGAACATAACAAACATATACTAGTTAACAGCAAAAGACAAAGTTGTGAGAAGGTTTACAAATAAGGAAAAAACAAGCAAGGCTTCTCTGAGAAAAGGGCCTCCCGGCAGGCTTAAATTTCCTGGAGTTCACTCTGGTTTTTTCTTGTTGCCACCATTCAGGGTTAGGTTCTCTCATTCCAGAATAACCAATTATAATTGTGGTCTCAGCTGGAATGCTAAACTGAACCATGCAGTGTACTGACCAGCTGAAATGCTTGTGCATTCCACTAAATTTAAGCACCGCTATTTGCAGAAATAAGCAAACCACAATGCCTCTTGTCCGCGCACCTGTCCAAAAAACCGCCGTGCAGCCGTGCCAGCTAGTCCTCGGTCCATGGATGAACTGGTAGAAAGTGCATTCCGGACTAGGATGCAGTTGTTTTCGCTCATCCCTGCACTGCAATTAGGAAGTAAAATGTACGAATCAGCTTCTTTTAGATTGCGTTGGTCATTCTACCTTAGTTACTACCAATGTAGGGATACCTTGAGGACGGGAGGTTAGACGACGACAACAAGGGATAGCCATCTCATTTTGCGCAGTTGTACTAAAACTAAGGTGTGTGCTTTTGATTGCGCGGATAGAAATGATACGGAGATAGACATCCCAAAACGATATGGAGACAGACATCCCTGTTTGTGCAAATACGAAATACGGTTATTTAAACAGTGACAGCTATTACTACTTTCCCCAGTTTCCTCTTAGAACCAAGTCCTAGATTCAGGCTATAGCTTTCCCACTTTCTTCCCTGTTTGAGCCAATGCTTTGAGTCGACTATATGAACTAGCTTTACTTCTAATAATAGTAGAAGTCTAGGTGGCTTTGGAACAGCAGACGGAAGTAGAAAAGGATCCACACGAAGGGAGCTGGGGCAGTAGAGCAAGGCATGTTTCAAAGGAATATATACCTGAGGGTTGTCGGCATGTGGCAAAGACGGCGTCGGGAGGCCGCATCTTGGCCACAATACCGCAGGGAGGAAGAAGGGGTCGGAGGCCCTCCCGAGCCGGCGCTCTCTCGGAGAGAACGGCACGGCCGCCGATCGGGACGTGCGGGCAGCCGCTGGTCTCCTCCCTCGCCGCCGACGACCGTGAACGATGCACCTACACCCCTGCCCCGGTCGAGGTTGTCCGGCCGGATTTGTGACCAGCCGTGAGCTGAGCGAGAGTGTGGCCACCTATGTGTTGCTTAGATCTAGAGCGCATGAGAGAGTGAACGAGAGGAACCCTAGTAAAGCAAGTGCTAAGGCTCCTGCTTTTATATATAGTGGATTGATTTTGTTGTACCAGCTTCAAAAAAATGCGCTCCTACGTGTACCCGCGAGTGGGTGTGAGAGAACTAGTGTGTGCGTGCACCGCTTCTCTTTGTGAGAGTACAATATACTATGCCCAAAGAACGTTCGCCGCAAGAGTAATAGTATAAGTGTGTGACGTGTGAGCTAAAATAAAATGTGCGCACCGTCTTTTGTTTTTTAGAAGTTCTGAGAGTAGGGTGTGAAGAGCACATATCTGCGTGACGTCTACCTGCAGATAGACGGTGGGTGCGACGTGCGAGTCTGCGAGAGGACTCAGGAGAGTCGTGACTCGTGAGGGTGCGTGTGCGTGAGAGAGAGGGGGGCACGTATCAATGCAATGCATGTGTCCGTAAATCATTATCTGACAAACATTTGCCACAAGCGTTTTCCCGACGAACGCCGTAAGAACCGTTAGATCGGCATCCGACAGTGTCAGTTTTGCCATGTCATTTAACAAAACAGCCAATCCTCCTACACACAAATCTTCCATGTGAGTGTTAGCAACTGCCTTATGATCCCTCCGTTCTGAAATGCAGTGCATATAGCTTTATTGAAAATTCGAACCTCGCAAACTTTTACCGAGTTTTCGTGTACCAAATTGCAGATGTAGAATTCCATGTATATATCATTTCATTCATCTTCGAGAGGTAACTATAAAGATGGGTGAGGAGTCTACAAAGAAAGACCATCGTATCACCCGCAGTAATTTCAAGCATCCTTTAGTGTCGAGGATATCATAGGAACTCTATATGATATGATTTTTATAGGATTTTTTTCCTTTAGAGCCAATTGGTTCATAGGAATAGATTCATATACTCCACATTTCAAAGGAAATAAACATGATATCATTTCTATAGCATTAGAGCCACTTGGTTCATATGAATGGATTCATATACTCCCTTAATTTCAAAGGAAAATAAACATTAGCCTATATTCAATAGAAAAGTTCCTATGATATGAACCAAATTACATCTCTTTTCTAATCCATCCTCATAGGAATTGAGATACATGGCATCTCTAGATTCAATAGAAAAGTTCCTATGATGTGAACCAAATGACATCTCTTTTCTAATCCCTACTCATAGGAATTGAGATACTCCATGTCATCTCTTTCCCTACAACTTCCATGTATACATCTTCTATTCCTAAATAGATAGTACAACCCACTAATAGCTTTTTTCCAAAACATGCAACTATGGCACAAGAACTATATAGTGTGCCAATAACTTTGAAAGATGGTCGCTGGATGAAGCTAACCCGACAGTGCAGAGATAGGCAAATCCGAGCACTACTGGCCGTTGGATATCATCAACATTCCACCAGATCTGCCACGTGTACAATTTAGAAGACTCCATGGTTGAACTTAAGCATAATGCACAAACCTCAAAACACAAGCACTTCTTCGTTCTAGAATCTTCTGTATCATAATTGATTATTTTTTCTAAATGAATTGCCATTATTTGTTTTTTACTTTATGATTTACAATGCACAACCCCATGAATCTTAACATTTTTATAAAACTAATTGATTTTGAATGAGATGAACTATAAGAACTAAATGAACATCTACATCATGCATATATGAGTCAAAGCTTTACATGCTATAGCGTGTATTTATTCATAATTTGGTTTCGAAATCTCATGCGTTCAATACATATGTACCTTAATACTCCCTCTGTTCCTAAATATTTGTCTTTTTAGAGATGTCAAATGAACTACCACATACGGATGTATATAGACATATTTTAGAGTGTAGATTCACTCATTTTGCTCCGTATGTAATCACTTGTCGAAATCTCTAGAAAGACAAATATTTAGGAATAGAGGGAGTAGTTTTGAGTAGAGTAGCAAATTTCACGCAGCCCCGGGTATATCAAAATGCAGGGCCCATGCATCATTGCCTTTCGGTCAAACCTACATCCACAATTTTTGTACGTACTATATCTGCACTGGTCCCCAAACCCAAAATGCTGCCTCGTTCCCATAAAACCAAGCGGCCCACACATATTTAAGGCGTCGACTCGAACCCATTTACTACGACGTGGCCCCGCACGCCGTAGTACTCCTACAAACCCTACCGCCGCACTCATCATCGGTTTTCTTCAAGAGGACGAGGGAGAAGCCGATTTGTAGTGGAGGTGCTTTCAAAAAAAGGATCTGCAATGGAGACCCCTACCCTAGGGTGCCCTAGGTAGCTGCCGCACGCATCATAGTTTTCTCTTTTCTTTATGCTCTTGCGCCCTAGAGTGAAATGATGGTTGCTTCGTCCGTCCAGCTTAATGCGGGAAAGGTGGGGCTTTGTGATTTGACCCCTCATCGCTCATTTTCTACTACTGCGGTGCTACGACCGGGGTGCCTCCAATTCCAACCGCTGCTCCGAACTGTACTTTGGTGCATCGCACGTGGAACAAGACGGTGGATGAGCCACATGTCGGCCAAAGGGGTCCTGTTAAGTGTGTCGCCATTTCGTGTGCGGACTGACCCTACTTGAGTTGCTACGCCAACACGACAGGAGCAGCCTACCACTTGGTTTTGCTCCTTGGTGAATCCCGACTATATTGATCTAAAAAGATACGTGCTGAACTACCCTCTCCGTCTTGGTTTTTTTATTTTTAGGCATCTTGGTTTATAGGGCCTGCACGTAGTTCTAGGTCATCCATTTGACTAACTAAATATGAGTTACTATGTCACAAAAAGTATATCATTGGATTCTTAAGCGGATGTAGTTGTATTTAAAAGTTGAGGGCGGGGCTTTTCCTGCGCGGTAGGCGGGGCAGTTCCGCCTAGTCGGTTCGACAAAGACGCAAGAAGACGAGGGAGTAGGCTGCTGCAAACGTAGGGTTGTGTGATTTGACAGCGAGTTACTGTTGGACAGGTGGGGCCCCGTGATTTGACTTGCCATTATCATTTTAACTGCGGCGCTATGACCGGCGTGAGTCTCCCGATTCCTGACCACCTCCATTATGAATAAAGAGATAGAGAGGAGTAAAAAATACACTTATAGCCAACCTTATAGCCAACCTTGTTGTAGTATGAGTGACTATTTGATGACTATGTATGACATGCCAACATCAGATAGCCTAACACACTGTGTTAAATCTCCATGGGCGCGACCACGCGAGCAGCGCGACGGTCGTGGTAGGCGCGACCATGATACGGGCTGCTGGCAGCCCTTGGATCTGAGATCAAACGGTCGCACGCTAAGTTGCTGAAAATTTGTAGAATAACCCTCCAGGATAGGATATTCACCCATAGGTCTAGAATCACGCCATGCAACCGTTCGATCTCAGACCAAGGGCTCTTGGAAGCCCGTACCATGGGAGAATGGAAAGCCACTACCCTGCCATTCGCACGCTGGCAGTTCGCTCCTACTCGTCCCCGCACGTCCTTCAATACTACGGCGGTTCGCTCCTAGTCATCCTGTCCATTCACATTACGGCAGTTCCACTAATCCTAACCCTCCTCCCAAATCCATGGCGTCCCAAATCTCCATGATCGGCGGTGAGTACAAGGTTAGAACCATCACTGGCGATGAGTTCGACGTCATCTACACCCGTTCTTCCGCGACGGTGAAATGATGCCTTTCTCGCTTCAGACGCATTTTCGAAAACTCAGATGATGAGTGGGTCGCTGGGCTAGATGTTGAGTACACCACAGTCCTGGGACCAGAGAAGGATCTAAAGGACGAAGAGAGGAAGAAGCCCACCGTGATCCAGGTTTGCGTACATAACATTTGCTTGGTCTACCACATATGCCATGCCGATGTTGAGTGCCAGGATTTTAAGAACTTCCTCAAGGACAAAACAGTGAAATTCATTATTGTAGACTTTAAGAACGACAGGGATGTCCTGCGTCGGATAGGTCTCGTTGTAGGCAACCCCTTCGACCTCCAGAAGAATCAGCTGGTGTCCTCTCGTCAGCCTTCAATGCCGACCCTGGCAGGAGCCATGGTTCATCCTTCGTATGGTAAACTGGAGAAACCTCCATACACGTTTCATCGTCATGCATGTCAGCGAAATGTACTAGATATAGACAACATCCACTACGCTGTAATGGATGGGTACCTTTGCTTCAATATCTACAAGGTTTGGATGAAGAGCAACAGCCAAGTGTGCGGTTCAAGCAAAGAAGTATCGGCTAAGAGGGAGAGGGACAAGGACGAAGTCAGGGACGTGGACGAGGACTCCGAGTAAGGTGGCAGTGTCGTTGCTCATGGTGGTTCTAAACTTCTAATGCAGTCTCTACCAGATTAGTTGCATAGTTTAATTTGAGGTGTGCTTAGTTTAATTTGAGGGGTGTGTTGTGCTGATCCCCCAGCAAAACTATGTTATGTTTCTTCTCATTACTTTAACTCTTTAG
Source organism: Triticum urartu (assembly GCF_003073215.2). Lineage (NCBI taxonomy): Eukaryota > Viridiplantae > Streptophyta > Magnoliopsida > Poales > Poaceae > Triticum > Triticum urartu. The sequence continues at coordinate 128,117,106 of NC_053024.1, read as the reverse complement.
TATGTACATACTACTAGTATTTATTTAATAGAATTTAGCACCCCAATTAAGCACGTACTAGCTTTTTTAATAGTACTATATGCATAATTTGGCAACGAGCGCTCTCTATATGTACCACCTTTTTTTTAATTTAAATTTTTTCTCCATGGCACAATCCATCGATAGTACTCCCTCCTTTCTGGTTTATAAGGCTCAATTCAAAAATCTCACCAACCAAGGTAGATGATGAGTGGTGGAATATTTTTTGTAGTTTGCAAAAGCACCCAATTAATGCTTTTGTTTTCCTCAAAAAATTATGTTTACGAATGCATTAATTGCAATGCATGCATGCATAAAGTGCATGCATTGGTCAGTTTTCTCTTAATACTTGCATGCAATGATTTAATGCACCTTGAAGTCTGAACATGTGGTGGGGAACAACCAAATTGAGCCTTATAAAATGGAAAAACTAAAATTTTGAGATAAGCCCTATAAATCGGAAAGGAGGGAGTACTACTGTACAAAAGTATACATTTTTTAAAAGGCTAGAGACTGTTCATCACATATATAGCCAGTTGAATTCTCAACCTAGAACGACATGCATGCCATGTAGTAAACCTATACAGAGGAAGTATAGTAAAAATGAGGTGATTTTACCGAGTGATCGGTGGGGGAGAATGGCCTGTCATGCAGTCCCACGTGTCATGAAGTACCAAGGCGATGCGCGTGTCCCTCTTGAGGCAGAAGCAATACTACATGGTTTGAGATGATGGCGAACCGAAGTGTGAAATAATGGTTGCTTCGTCCGTCTGGGAAGGTGCGGCATTGTGATTTGACGTCTCATTGCTCATTACTACTCTTGGGCCGGTTAGAGTGGGGTGCGTCCCCCTGCTGTTCTGCACTGTTATTTGGTGCTTGACACGTCGACCCGGTTGCTATATGTCCCACATGTCGGCGACAGGAAGTACAGAATTCATGAAAGGGAGCATCGACGGAGGAGTATACTACAGAATTCATGAAAGGGAGCGACTTAGTTTTGGAAAAATCTGTTTTTATGGAGTATGTACCCACTAGGGTTTATAGGGCTCATCTAAAAAACATTCGTTTTTCCGTTTGATAAGTCTCAATTCTACTATACTAGTAGTAGTACCATTACATGTTGGATTTTGAGGTGCGTTAGATCACCCGACGCAAGCAGTGTCAAGAGGAAACTAACCAATGCATGTACAAGTTCATGGAAATTTAGTGGTCATTCATGCATTCATTCTAATTAATGCCTCGGTAAACATAACTTCTTGAGAAAAACGAGCGTACTAATTACTTATGCAAACTACGAAATTAATTCGACCACTCACCGTCTACCTTGGTTGGAGAGATTTTGAAATTGGGCCATAAACTGGAAAGGAGGGAGTAGTAACTTTTGTCTCGATTACTATTTGTGGCCTTGTATAGATGCAAAATGTATTTTTTATAGTTGCCTTGTATAAGTAAATGGAGGGAGTACTAACCAAAGTACGTAGTAGGGACGAGGAGTAAACGGAGGGAGTAGTAAAATTTTCTCCTCGTGCTGCGAGCCACCGCGCGCGTGGGTGAGGGAGCGGGCGTAAAGGCGTACAGTAGTAGTACTACTACTCGTAAGCAAGCTTCACCTCATCCTGCGAGCCACCACGCCCGTGGGCGGGGGAAACGGCGTACTAAGCAAGCTTCTCCTCGTTCTGCGAATTGACGGGACACATCAAAAGTACTCCAGTGTATAGAGCCTTTCCTCTAAGGTAGGCCCCACATGGTTTGCCTCTTTTTTTAATTTAACATAACGCGTCAAGTCGCAATTTGTTTGTTCACCCGTGGTAGACGATCCTCCCTCCACCAAGTGGACAACCAGTACACGTGCCAAATTACCACGTGGGCTGCCTTTTTCATACAGAAATGAGCTCCACCGTGTACCCGCGCAGGTGTGGTTGGGAAAGAGACGGGAGTACGTGCGCCGTGCGTGCACCTCTTCTCTTCGTGCACGTCCCCCACCTACATGGGTGTGTGTGAGAGAGATACAAACCTAGACATAATGCGTCGTCCATCCCCATGCCTCTGCCCAGTCCGACCACCAGTCACCACCACGCCCCACTCCTCCTCACCTTATCTGTCATCTTTCTCCCTCCATTTTTATATACAAGGGGCCACTATCAAAATTACAATTTACAGATATACAAGGCCACTAACACTAATCGATGCAATATTAATGGTGTTTGCCTCGTGGTACTAGCAAAGGAGGACATTAATTATCCCTTGCATGCATGTGGAAGTTTGTAAAAAAATGCATCTTGATGTTCCGTGCAATGCATGGGCATCTTGCTAGTCCATGAAAACAACACATGGCAAAATTCCACGGTGAACGAGGGATTTGAATCTGTTGGGAGGGGCTGTTTGGATCTTGCCCAGGGTAGCCAAAATATTGGCGACCCTTTTGTCCACCGGTGCCTTTTCCATCGATGAACGAGGAATGGCTTGGTTGCTCATGTTGTCATGCATCCTCCAGCGCGCACGTTGGAGACGAGCTCGCACGAGCTATGTTTTTTTTGTCCCACAACGCCGCCCGAGCCGCCTGCAGACCGACCGGCGACCCGCAAATTACGCCATCCAACCATAGCCGCACACATTATGACAGCAACTCAACCAACCGGACGAAATTCACACAAACACATAGACAAACTGATATTTCATATACACAACGACGAAAATCATATAAAATACCGGATTTTCATACAAACATGACGGATTTCATTACATTCAAATGAACTACGCTGTGCTAGTTCTGGACGGCACAGGTATATAATACCTGGCCTAAATGGTCACCCGCCGATCGATTTGTGTTCCTCATGTTCGGCAGCATGATCACCGGACTGCCGAGAGCCCCGGAGGTGTATGCTTCAGCGCAAAGGACGGCTCGCTTCCCCACTGCCCAACTGATATCATTGGGTGGTGCCGAAGATGATGGCAGCCGGCACCAGTTCGAGTTCATCACCGGCCACTACTTCACCATGGCCGGCACCGGCTCGAGTTCATCCTAACATTCCCCTCTTCCATGGAGCCCATGCAGGGTCGACGAAGGTCCTCGCAACAAAAGGATCCAGCAAGACACCTCCTGTGTACGCCGGCGTCACCTCCGCGGTGACCTTCATGGGACCCAAGCAGCGGCAGCCTCCCGTGTTCTACTTCTCCTTGATGATGGCGGCAGACGCGGGGCGCTGGCCACCAACTCGTCGCTCTCCGCGCACCCAGCTTCTGTCGCTGCTTGCATGGCGCGGCCGCCAGCATGGGAGTCTCGGCCACAGAAACGGGAGACGCGGTACGAGGCGGCAGCGTGGACGGCAGCAACGATGCCCGTGCGCCGCTCCTCGTCGAGCTGGCCTGGAGCGGCGAGTTGCTGAACCGCGCGCCGGCTTGGGGCGGCAACTGGCTCCGTCGGGCGAGGGGAGGGAGGTGGATCAGCGAGCTACATAGCTTGTATCCGGCGGGCTACCCAGCCGGCTTGGATGCGGAATAACTACTCTTCATAGGCCATTGTAAGAGTGGACAAAATGGTGGAGGAGATAGGGGAGCGGCGGAGGTGTGCGATTCTTGGCCGGCGTTTGGCCTCGTTTAAATAGGAGATTAAATAGACGGCAGACGGGAGGAGCTCGTCCGGCGTTGCGTTTAACGCCGGCCCGGTCATGAACGGACGTGTGTCCAGAGTGGGTTTCTTGGCTTCCACACGGGCGGGTTTCATGGAGGCGTTTGAATGCGGCATGGAGGTGTGTTCAGCCGGGCGTGCCGCGAGTGGCGCCCTCGACTCTGACCTAGGACACCGCAATGTTCTTCCACTGACGTGTGGGCTCTTTGGTGCATGGCCTGGATGTCAGTGACCCAACACAGGCAGCGCACATCAGAGGAACCTTTGGTGGGCCAAGGCGGTCAGAAGCGGGCATTTCATAAACCGATGATTGTTCATTGAGTGTGACATCATCTTTTTCATGTAGATAAGCCTACTATGTTGATAGCCCGTTCGATACGTTGTGATTCATAAAGACTGCTGCAAACATCAATGTTTTGCTTATCACAAATAAGATTGATTAATACTCGTAACAATCCATGTCCTTATCAAAGGGTGCATGCACGTATAGGTTGAGCTTGTGTCTTGCGTCGTGTGCTGTGTGCATGCAGGCGTGCGAGTGTTGCGTGCGTGCAAGGGTACGTTTCAGTGTTGCATGCATGGGTGCGTACGTGCGTGTGTTTGTGAGTGCATGTGTATGTGTGAGTGTTGCACGCCAGCATGCGTGTGTGTGTACGTGCCAGTGTTGCATGCCTACATGTGTGCGTGTCTTGCATGCGTGCATGTGTACATGCGAGGTGAGGCTACATGTCAGTCGACTGACTTTTTCATCTCTGGTCATTAGATTTTCTAGCCGTTGGATACGAAATCAAGGGCCTCGATTTTATCATCAAACTCCACCCCCCCTGAGCCGCCAGCCACCACCGGCCTAACCGCCAGCCCCCGCCGCCTGCGGCCGGCCCGCCCTCCCCGAAACCACTCCCCACCGCCAGTCTGCCGCCGCACCGGCCATCCCTCTAGCCCCCCCCCCCCCCCCCCCCCCCCCCCGCCGAGCTTTTTCTCCGGGGATCCCCACACCACCGCCCAATGAACGCCCCCCCCAACCACCGGTGACTGCCAACCAGAGGTCTCACGACTTCAAATACCCACCAACCACTAATTTATTACCATTTCTGTCCTTCATATATGTGCTGATGGGTGGGCCCTATGGTAATGTGCGCTGCTGAATGTGGACCGTTTGACTGGTCAATTGATCGTGTTATCAACAAATTACGGAGCTGTATGGTGAGCCGGTGACCGTATGATCACCCTAAAATGTACTCCTATTTTATTAACACAGTACAGACTCAAACTACCATTTCTTTCTTTCATATACGGGCTGACAGGTGGGCCCCATGGTTACGCGCCCTGATGGTGCAACACTAGTTGCACCGCGTGGAACGTTTGACTTGTCAATTGATTGTGTCATCAACAAAATACGGAGTTGTATGGGTGAGCCAGTGACCGTATAATCATGATATGCATTTGTTTAACACGGTACAGACGCAAGCGCTCATATATACACGCAAGCACTCACCGCTATAAGCGCACACACGCGAACCCTACCCCTATGAGCACATTCGAGAGAGTGGGCCAGCATATATGATCTTGAGATTTTACGAAGTCACCATAGGTGCCTCGTAGTCGAGTGGAACATCTCCTCCCACTGAATGTACTTCACCGGAAAATACTGAAATTAACACAAGATAAATGCGAGTACCAGGACTTTAACCTTGGTGGGCTCGAGAAACCACTATCCTCTAACCATCCAACCACATGTTGGTTAGCACGACAAAATGTATGTGGTGACCGTGATGAGCTTATTCTGAAGTCGAGTGACCATATCGTGCTTTCGCTTCAAATACAATGACCGTAAGTGTCGTCAACAAAATACGGAGCACGCATCAAATGCAAAGTCCGTCAGTGTCATCAACAAAATATGGAGACGTATCATGAGCTAGATACCGCTGTACTATTGTATATGCTTATTTTCTTAGTGGCCGATTGCGTGTGTGGTGTGGTGGGCACATCATTTCTAGTTGTGGTGGGTCAACATGAAGACTCATGGGTCGGTTCCATCCTGCGCCACATATAGGTTGGACCAAGACGTGTTATACGAAGACCCATGTGGAGGACTCGGCGTACAACACGAAGCTACCAGAGTCGCGGAGGACTCTATCCCCACTGGTGATAAGCCGACTATATATGATTTGTAACCCTAGGCCCTTAGTATGTTATACAAGCTTGGGGGCTAGTTCGTCGATAGTATACACACACGCACAATGCCTGGTATTCACATATACTTTGTACACACCCCTATCACTAATATACAGTACCAGGAGTAGGCTCTTTCTTCAACTGCAAGGGTCCGATCCGAACTAGGGTAAAACGTTGCCTCGTATTACCATCCAGCCTAACAACCAGGGATATCCTAACGAATGATACGATGAAATCATATCTGCCAACTACTAAGAGAGAGGTGTGTCGGGGGGCAATGTGTGCGAGAGAGGCCTAAAGATAATGTGCATGCGGGAGACACGTAGGCACATATATGTGCGTATAGAGGGCTAGTAGAGACCGTGCATGTGTATATATGCATGTGAGAGAAATAGTGTTTTCCAACTGAGATTAGTGAAAAGAGTGGTACATAGTAGTCAGGAAGAGAGAGAGAGAAACAGAGAGAGCATGTGCCTGAGACACTCCGACACCCAGAGAGAGATTGTGAGCATGTGTGAAAGAGAAATGCCAATGCATATAAAGTGTGTGCACTTATGCGTTAGATAGAGAGATATATAACGCGTTTGTGAGAACGGGGCGAGGCATAGTGCATCTACGTGTAAAAGGTGGTTCTACGCATTAAATTAAAATATAAATGACATTATTATTTTTGGATGAGATCATGAATTTTGCAAATTGTGTATGGACGAAAATCGGTCTATCAGACACCCATACTCTATTGAATTCTAGCATGCACATGTGTTTATTTCATATTATCGATCCATAGAGTGAGAGCGGTTTGAAATACAGGCAATGGATGCTTTTGCAATTCATATATAAACATTAATTAGTGCACTCCATGTTGTTAGTGTGAAGCACTTTATACATTTGTCACTTGCATGGATACATTCCAAATTGCTAGCTACGAAATAGAATACATGTCGAATTCAACATAAAGGGGGTTTCGAAGATTCGAATTCATAGGAAGTGCATTCATCTATTTGAACCCGAGATAATGGCATTTGTAAATCAGATGTAAAAGGGGGCATCAATCTTTGTTGTGAGTTTGAACATGCTATATATATTCATACGCGTATCTAACTTTTTTTTGCAACCAAGGAGATTATATCTGGAACCATGCATGAACTGAGGTAAGTTGCATATTTTTTAATATATACTCGTGTACAATGTATATTCAAATGTACCCCCTCCATTCCAAAATAATCGTAGCTTTAGGATTTTCAAGAGTAAAGATTTGTGAAGTTTGACAAATCCTGAAAGTTCAATTCAAGAGAACCGAAAACGTTAATGCTTCTGCTCCCAAATATTGAACGAAGCGCCAAATAGGCCTCTGGTCACCCGAAACCGCGCGAGACTAATGTTTTGGTGGTAGGAAATTATTGTCCTGACTCTGGCCCGTATAGCCTATCAGCCCGATGTCCAAAGGTCTAAACCAGGGTAGGTTTGTAACCTCACCAAGATGCCAGTCTCAACCGCCTCCGAGAAGCATTCATACGCCGTGGGCGCCTACCCATGCGCTCGGCCGAAATCTATCCCGCCCACATTTGGGACACCTGACATGACTGTCCTACCCCCAACCCGCAATATGTCTGAAATTTTAGATGGGGGCAAAGTTTGTAACTTTCCCCAAATTTCAAACAAGCGCGTCTCAAACCAAAACATTGTTCCCCCTTAGTTCCCCGCCTCCCTTCGCTTCCCCATTCATACTCCGTGGGTGCGAAAACGCCCTCTCCACCAGCCGCGAAACCCCAGCCTCCTCCGTCCTCCACCCCATAGTGGCCAATCCACTGCCGCCCTCCTCCATCACACCGAAGCCGGTACCCTGACGTCGTCGTCCAACGCAACCGCAACCACAACGCCCTCAAGGAGTTAGCAGCTGAAGCCGAGGCAGATCTGCCTCCACGATGCCGACGCCGACGTGCACCGTACCAGAACCACTCCGACCACACCGTCCTACGCCTCACTACTGCGGCTCCACTATCGCAACCGTCCACCGCACCGGAGCTGTTCCCGCTATGCCGTCGTTCGCCGCCTCGGATCTGCTTCCCCGCCGCTGATAGACTACCACCGCACCATACTCAACAACTTGGCCATGGATTCATCCAAGGCTGCACCGTCCTCCACAACTTCTGGTTTGCGGCGAACAACAAGAAGATCGTCAGAAAAACAGAAGAAGGACACATCACTGCTAGCAGAAAGAGGTACTCCTCTTCCCTTATTCGTGCAAATCTTACGTCTCCGCTCACACCGTATTCATCCCACGAAAGAAACTAGTTGAGTGCTTCTTACTGCATCTTCTTCGTGATACTAAATGCACAAGGTTTCCTCCCTTTTACTATTTCACCTTTGCTAGAGGTCAGTAGCCCGCCTAGATTTCAATTCAGGGTCAGTCGATCCGCAATTAAAAGAAGCAGCACCCGCTTAGGCGCGCGGAGCACCTAGTCTGCATGTTCCCCGGGGAAGCAGCGCATCGGTGTCTATCATAGGGGTGTGGGGCACAGGAGCTGCTTGCACCCGATCTGGAGGTCGGCGAGGCTTGAATGGATGGCCGGGGGGTGGTGCCAAGCACAGCGGTGCGGTGAGGTCGAGGGGAGGGCGCAGGCAGGGGAGAAATACTGGGCCGGTGGTCGCTGGCATTTCGAGGAAGATCGTCAACACTGACTGGCTGGAGGTAGATGAAGGTGATCTGCCTGTTCTTTGTACATCGGACGGTGAAGAAAAAATGGACTGACCTATTTGCTTTCAGTCGACTGTTATTTTCATAGAATCCTGTAGTAATTTAGTGTGCCATGCATGTTGTAGAGCTATCATATGTCTCCCGTCATTTATTTCTCACCGACCTGCTATCTGCTACCTTTACATTATACTAATTGTGCACACACTTCACCCATACCCACACTATTGTTTTTTTATGCATGGGTATTTCAGACTCTGACGCAGTGTTGATGAATGCAGAGAAGAAAAGACAGAAGTCGCTCCAGTGTAATCCGAAGATAAGCACTAAGCATTTCAGCGCTCTAATGGGTGCAGTGTCAGCAGTTGGAGACAGTAAACATAGCTCTGCAGATGATGATCTCAATTGCCACACACAACCATCCCAGGTGCTTGCTTTAACTTCGCGCTGTCAAATGTGGTTGCATGTTGCATATGGTGTCTAGCTTGTATTGCTTCCAATTTGGTTAAATTGCATCTGCTTACTTTACACATTATACCTTTGATAATGACATGCCTTCCTGTTTTTGATACATACTACATATGTCTATTAACCATGTCCGTACGTCAAACTAATGCTCTTTTGTATCCCCCATCAATCACTTATGATGAGACAGTCACCCGAGTGGGTTACTGTGAGTCACCCTACTCGTTTAAAGAGTGCAGTGTCATCCTCCCCACGTGATTCTCAAGAAACAGCAAGGCTAAATGAAGATTGTCAACGTAGCTCTCTAGTTGATCACCGCAATTCCCCCACACCACCATCACAGGTGCTTGCTCTTACTTGGCAGTGTGATATGTGGTTGCATGTTGCATATGGTGTCTACCTTGTAATGCTTCTAATTAGGGTAAATTGCATCTGCTTAGTTAACACATTATACTTGTGAATATGACATGCCTTCCTGTTTTTGGTACATACTACGTCTTTCTATTAACCATGTTCTTACATCAAACTACTTTTCTTGTCTATCCCTCATCAATGCTCCTAATTTGTTAAATTCCATCTCCGTAGCTTACACATTATACATGTGAATATGACACGCCTTCCTATTTTTGGTACATACTACATCTGCCTATCACACCATGTTCTTACATCAAACTATTGTTCTTGTGTATCCTGCGTCTATCGCTTATGATGAGACAGTCACGCGTGTGGGTTAATATGAGACGCAATACTCTTATAAAGAATGCAATTTCATCCTCTCCACATGATTCTCAAGAAATAGAAAGCCTAAATGAAGATATTGAACGTAGCTCTGTACCTGAAGACCGCACTTCCCCTACACCACCATCACAGGTGCTTGCTCTAACTTTGCAGTGTGATATGTGGTTGCATGTTGCATACGGTGTCTAGCTTGTAATACTTCTAATTAGGGTAAATTGCATCTGCTTAGTTTACACACTATACCTGTGAATATGACATGCCTTCCTATTTTTGGTACACACTACATCTATGTGTTAACCTTGTTCTTACATGAAACTACCTCTCTTCTGTATCCTGCATCAATCACTTACGATGAGTCACCTTTATTCATTGCATATTGCAAATTATTTCTAGCCTGTTGCCATGTATTGCTTCTAATTTGGTCAAATACATTTGTTAGGGCACCCTTTTAATTTGGCAGACTGATATTGGTTTCATCTTTCATATGGTTTCTAGCTTGCATCGATTCTAACAAGTTCAAGCACCTCGTGCTTAGTTTACACTTTATACATCATACATGTCAATATGTCACGCTGTCCTGTTTTTCATACATATTCCATCCTCCTATCATGCGGCTGCCTTACATGAAAGTAGTGTTCGTCAGTATCATGCATCAATGAGTTCTTAAGAGCAAATTTTATTCCTTTTTCTTGTGGGTTTGACTTGATAAGGCAAAATCAAGAAAGAGGAAGGAAAAGAGTAAGGAAGGCGATGATGGTGGTCCTCTGCAGCAACATAAACGGAGCATCTGTACCGATTCTCCTTGTACTGATAGTGCATTACAAGGTCCAAGTCTCCGCTCCCCTACTCCACCATCCAAGGTGCTTGCTCTAACTTGGCAGTGTGATATCTGGTTGCATGTGGCATATGCTGTCTAGCTCGTATTGCTCCTAATTAGTGTAAATTGCATCTGCTTAGCTTACACATGATACATGTGAATATGACACGCTTTCCTGTTTTTGGTACATACTATATCTGTCTATCACACCATGTTCTTACATGAAACTACTCTTCTTGTGTATCCTGCATCAGTCACTTATGATGGGACACCTTTAAGTTGGCAGTGTGATATTGGTTTGCGTCTTGAATATGATTTCTAGCATGTATTGCTTCTAGTTTGATGAACGCCACCTATGACGAGATAGTTTTAACTTGGCAGAGTGATATTGATTGCACCTTCCATATGGTGACTTGCGGTGTTTCTAATTTGTTGAAGTGCCTTCTGCTTAGTTACCACATCATAGGTGTGAATATGTCAAGCCGTCCATTTTTTCGTACATATTCCATCCTCGTATCATGACTTTGCCTTTCATCAGAGTAGTGTTCGTCAGTATCATGCATGAATGAGTTCTGAAGAGCGAATGATATTCCTTTTTCTTGTCGGTATGACCTCACAATGCAAAATCAATAAAGCTTATGGAAATTGGCAAGGCATTGGATGATGGTGGTCCTTCCGAGCAACTGAAACGGAGGTTCTCTACAGATTCTACTCGCCATGCTCCCAACAAGATTTGCAAGACAATGCAAGGATAGACAGTCAACGTAGTTGTAACACCCACGATGCGGCTATATCTACCACGTGTCGGAGCATGACTTAGAGGCATAACCGCATTGTAGGCATGTCGCAAGAGGGGTAATCTTTACACATCCCATGTACTGAATAAGAAAGAGGTACAGAGTTGGCTTACAATCGCCACTTCACACAATACATAAATATAGCATTACATCATCCAGATACAATCAAGGTCCGACTACGGAACCAAAATAAAGACAACCCCAAATGCGAAAGATCCCCGATTTCCCCAACTGGCTCCACTACTGATCGTCTGGAATAAAACGTAGTAACATCCTGGGTCCTCATCGAACTCCCACTTGAGTTCAGTCGCATCTCCTGGAATGGCATCATCGGCACCTGCATCTGGTTTTGGAAGTAATCTGTGAGTCACAGGGACTCAGCAATCTCACACCCTCGCGATCAAGACTATTTATGCTTATGGGTAGGAAAAGGGTGTGAGGTGGAGCTGCAGCAAGCACTAGCATATATGGTGGCTAACATACGCAAATGAGAGCGAGAAGAGAAGGCAAAGCACGGTCGAGAATCTATGATCAAGAAGAGATCCTAGAACTACTTACGTTCAAGCATAACACGAGACCGTGTTCTCTTCCCGGACTCCACCGAAAAGAGACCATCACGGCTACACACGATGTTGATTCATTTTAAATTAAGTTAAGTTTCAGGTTCTCTACAACCGGACATTAACAAATTCCCATCTGCCCATAACAGCGGGCAAGGCTTTCGAAAGTTCAAATCCCTGCAGGGGTGTCCCAACTTAGCCCATCACAAGCTCTCACGGTCAACGAAGGATATTCCTTCTCCCAGGATGGCCCGATCAGACTCGGAATCCTGGTTACAAGACATCTCGACAATGGTAAAACAAGACCAGCAAAGCCGCCCGATGTGCCGACAAATCCCGATAGGAGTCGCACGTATCTCGTTCTAAGGGCACACCGGATGAACACTACGTACAACTAAAACCAACCCTCAAGTTTCCCCGAGGTGGCGCTGCAAGTGGCTCTGTTTTGGACCAACACTCAGAGGAGCACTGGCCCAGGGGTTTAAAATAAAGATGACCCTTGAGTCCGTGGAACCCAAGGAAAAAAGGTTTAGGTGGCAAATGGTAAAACCAAGGTTGGGCCTTGCTGGAGGAGTTTTATTCAAGGCGAACTGTCAAGGGGTTCCCATTATAACTCAACTGCGTAAGGAACGCAAAATCAAGGAACATAACACTGGTATGACGGAAACTAGGGCGGCAAGAGTGGAACAAAACACCAGGCATAAGGCCGAGCCTTCCACCCTTTACCAAGTATATAGGTGCATTAAAGTAAACAACATATAATAATGATATCCCAACAATAAACATCTTCCAACAAGGAACAAACTCCAATCTTCACCTACAACTAGCAACGCTATAAGAGGGGCTGAGCAAAGCGGTAACATAGCCAAACAACGGTTTGCTAGGACAAGGTGGGTTGGAGGTTTGACATGGCAATATGGGAGGCATGATAAAGAATGTGGTAGGTATCGCGGCATAGGCATAGCAAAAGAGCGAGCAACTAGCAAGCAAAGATAGAAGTGATTTCGAGGGTATGGTCATCTTGCTTGCAAAATTCTCCGAGTTGACGTAAGCTTGATCCTCGGAAGTGTACTCAACGGGTTCCTCGATCACGTACTCGTCTCCCGGCTCTACCCAAAGAAAGAACACAAGCAAGGGAAACACAATCAACCGCGGTGCAATGCGCAAGCAACATGATGCAAAACATGGCATGCTATGCGGGATATGATATGCAATGCATATGCGTGCTCCGGAAAGAAAAGATTGAACCAGGCCTCAACTTGGCAAACCAAGTGCTCCGCTAGAAAGATGAGTTGATTTTGGTTGAAATCGATATAAAGATCACTGGAATCGAATGCACGGTTTGCAAATGGCAAGCAAAACAATAATGGCACTGTTCTGCGATTAACAGCACGATGCCATCTAAAATGCATCAAGAAACTAAGCTACTCCACTCTAACATAGCAACAAAGCACATGGCAGTGATCCACTCAAGATGCTTGACAAAAGATGAACACTGATCTATGGCTAAATCACACAATAGCAGGATCAAACAAGCATGGCAAAAGTGCAAAAGATATCAGCATATCAGGCTTAGTGAAAATAACATGTCAGGATTTAACATCAAGAAGCAATGTTTAGAGCAAGATAACAACATGCTACAGGAACATATCATGGCAAAGCAAGGCATGGCATGAATCTACTCAAAGCATATAACAAAAGTCCCTTACTGACCATAAGCCAAAAGGGATCAGAAAATATGATGGCACCCATGTAAACATAGCAAGTTTCGTTATCAGATTCAGACTTAGCAGAAAACTGGACATGACATAAAATAGAGTTACGTAGGCATGTTTGCGAGATCGATGCACTCACCACAAGGCACTGCATGACAAACTAAGCATACACCCAGCAAGAAGACATGATCAAGAAGCTAAACATGGCAAGAACAACCTCGTAGCATGCATGGATCAACTACAACAACCTTGGCAAAATTGAATAACATGTAAACACTCTGCCAGGAACATTTTATAGAAAAAGTAGAGCAAGATTGAGTCATGCTAGGGTACTCCACAATTGCAAACAAAGACATGGATGGATAGAACATAAAAATATCTCAAAATCATCCTTACTGAACATGCTCAAAAGAGGTATGGATCACTCTGTAGCAACCTGAATACATGGCATAAAAATAACATCAGGGAAATGACTTAGAAGAATTCTAAGTCCCTGAAATCAGCAACATCACAAGAGCTACATTGCATGCTTGTGCTAGTCACCACATTGATCACAAAAATACATGGCATACACCCCTGTAAAGATGGCATGGCATAGCCCAAAACACATGTAGGGCTCAAGTTCACAGGAGGCACACATTAATCATGGCAAAAATGACAAATGACCATAATCTGTTAAGAAACAGAAACTAACATTCTATAGAACTCTTGCAACAACATTTTAGGCATCAAGATGGACTCAAACAACCATGGTGCAATAGAACAAAATGAAGAGTACATCAAGACGAACAATTTGATATATCATACACACGAAACGGAGCTACGGTCATGGAGATATGCCATGATGAACAGAGCAACATAATGAAAAAGTTTCGGGACTTAGAGAAATTCAAACTCGGGGAAAAAGTCAACGGGGCAAGGGAACCGAGGCTCGCCAGCGCGGGGCTCGCCGGAGATGGCGGGGAAGGATGCGGGGCTCGCCGGAGATGGCGGATCCGGGCCGGATCTCGCCGAATCCGGCCGGATCCTGGCGCAGGGAGGCGGAGGAGGTCGCCGGCGGGCGCGGGGCGAGGCCGGGTGCTCGGGGCGGAAGGCGGCCAGTGGCGATGAGGACGGGTGGCCCGTGGGGCGGGGTCCGGCGGGCGCTCGGGCGAGGCGCTGGCGGTGGGGCGGCGCGGGCTCGCCGGGGCGCGGAGCGGCGGGTGCTACGTCTTGAGCTTGCGTTGGTTTTCCCCGAGGAAGAAGGGATGATGCAGCAGAGTAGCGTAAGTATTTCCCTCAGTTTTTGATAACCAAGGTATCAATCCAGTAGGAGCCCACGCTCAAGTCCCTCATACCTGCACAAAGCGATAGCTACTCGCAACCAACGCGATTAGGGGTTGTCAAGCCCTTCACGGTCACTTACGAGAGTGAGATCTGATAGATAGAATATTTTTGGTATTTTTGATATAAATATGCAAAGTAAAAAGTAAAGGCAAAGTAAATAGCAAAGCAATATAAAAGTAATGGAGATTGATATGATGAGAATAGGCCCGGGGGCCATAGGTTTCACCAGTGGCTTCTCTCAAGAGCATAAGTATTCTACGGTGGGTGAACAAATTACTGTTGAGCAATTGATAGAATTGTGCATAATTATGAGAATATCTAGGCATGATCATGTATATAGGCATCACGTCCGTGACAAGTAGATTGAAACGATTCTGCATCTACTACTATTACTCCACTCATCGACCGCTATCCAGCATGCATCTAGAGTATTAAGTTAAAAACAGAGTAACGCCTTAAGCAAGATGACATGATGTAGAGAGATAAATTCATGCAATATGAAAAAAAACCCATCTTGTTATCCTCGATGGCAACGATACAATACGTGCCTTGCTGCCCCTTCTGTCACTGGGTAAGGACACCACAAGATCGAACCCAAAGCTAAGCACTTCTCCCATGGCAAGAACTACCAATCTAGTTGGCCAAACCAAACGGATAATTCGAAGAGACTTGCAAAGATAACCAATCATGCATAAAAGAATTCAGAGAAGATTCAAATATATTCATAGATAGACTGGATCATAAACCCACAATTCATCGGTCTCAACAAACACACCGCAAAAAGAAGATTACATCGAATAGATCTCCACAAGAGAGGGGGAGAACTTTGTATTGAGATTCAAAGAGAGAGAAGAAGCCATCTAGCTACTAACTATGGACCCGAAGGTCTGAGGTAAACTACTCACACTTCATCGGAGGGGCTATGATGATGTAGAAGCCCTCCGTGATGACGGTCCTCTTCCGGCGGAGCTCCGGAACAGGCCCCAAGATGGGATCCCGTGGATACAGAAAGTTGCGGCAGTGGAATTAGGTTTTTGGCTCCTATTCTGATCGTTTGGGGGTACGTGTGTATATATAGGAGGAAGGAGTACGTCGGTGGAGCACCGAGGGGCCCATGAGGCAGGGGGGCGCCCCCCACCCTCGTGACCACCTCTTTGATCCCTTGCAGTAGGGTCCAAGTCTCCTGGATCACGTTCGGTGAGAAAATCACGTTTCCGAAGATTTTATTCTGTTTGGACTCCGTTTGATATTCTGTTTATCCCAAACACTGAAATAGGCAAAAAAAATAGCAATACTGGGCTGGGCTTCCGGTTAATAGGTTAGTCCCAAAAATAATATAAAAGTGGAAAATAAAGCCCAATATAGTCCAAAACAGTAGATAATATAGCATGGAGAAATCAAAAATTATAGATACGTTGGAGACGTATCAAGCATCCCCAAGCTTAATTCATGCTCGTCCTCGAGTAGGTAAATGATAAAAAGAGAATTTTTGATGCGGAGTGCTACTTGGCATAATTTCAATCCAAATCTTCTTAATTGTGGTATGAATATTCAGAATAGAAAGATTCAAGACAAAAGTTTATATTGACGTAGAAAATAATAATACTTCAAGCATACGAACAAAGCAATTATGTCTTCTCAAAATAACATGGCCAAAGAAAGTTATCCCTACAAAATCATATAGTCTGTCTATTCTCCATCTTCCCCACACAAAGTATTTAAATCATGCACAACCCCGATGACAAGCCAAGCAATTGTTTCATACTCTAACTTTTTCAAAACTTTTTCAATCTTCATGCAATACATGAGCGTGTGCCATGGATATAGCACTATAGGTGGAATAGAATGGTGGTTGTGGAGAAGACAAAAAGGAGAAGATAGTCTCACATCGACTAGGCGTATCAACGGGCTATGGAGATGCCCATCAATAGATATCAATGTGAGTGAATAGGGATTGCCATGCAACGGATGCACTAGAGCTATAAATGTATGAAAGCTCAACAAAAGAAACTAGTGGGTGTGCATCCAACTTTCTTGCTCACGAAGACCTAGGGCAATTTGAGGAAGCCCATCATTGGAATATACCAGCCAAGTTCTATAGCGTAAAATTCACACTAGTATATGAAAGTGACAACATATGAGACTCTCTATATGAAGAACATGATGCTACTTTGAACCACAATATATGAGACTTGCTATATCATGGTGCTACTTTATAGCACAAGTTTGGAAAAAAGGATAGTAGCATTGCCCCTTTTTGGCCTTCTTTTTTTCTTTGGCCTTTCTCTTTTTTTGGGGACAATGCTCTATTGAATGATGATCATCACACTTCTATTTATTTACAACTCAATGATTACAACTCGATACTAAAACAAAGTATGACTCTATATGAATGCCTCTGGCGGTGTACCGGGATATGCAATGAATCACGAGTGACAAGTATGAAAGAATTATGAACGGTGGCTTTGCCACAAATACTATGTCAACTACATGATCATGCTAAGCAATATGACAATGATGGATATGTCATGATGAACTAGATGGTGGAAAGTTGCATGGCAATATATCTCGGAATGGCTATGGAAATGCCATAATAGGTAGGTATGGTGGCTGTTTTGAGGAAGGTATATGGTAGGTGTATGATACCGGCGAAAGTTGCGCGGTATGAGAGAGGCTAGCAACGGTGGAAGGGTGGGAGTGCGTATAATCCATGGACTCAACATTAGTCATAAAGAACTCATATACTTATTGCAAAAATTTAGAAGTTATCAAAGCAAAGTATTACGCACATGCTCCTAGGGGGATAGATTGGTAGGAAAGACCATCGCTCGTCCCTGACTGCCACTCATAAGGAAGACAATCAATAAACAAATCATGCTCCGACTTCGTTACATAACGGTTCACCATACGTGCATGCTACGGGAATCACAAACCTTAACACAAGTATTTTTTTAAATTCACAACTACTCAACTAGCATGACTTTAATATTATCACCTCCATATCTCAAAACAATTATCATGCTTCAATCTTTTCTTAGTATTCAACACACTCAAAAGAAAGTTTCACAAATCTTGAAGACCAAGCATATTATTATTAAGCAAATTACCATGCTATTAAGTGACTCTCAAAATAATTTAAGTGAAGCATGAGAGATCAATAGTTTCTTTAAAACAAATCCACCACCGTGCTCTAAAAGATCTAAGTGAGGCACATAGAGCAAAATTACAACACTCAAAAGATATAAGTGAAGCACATAGAGCAAAATTATCTAGCTCAAAAGATATAAGTGAAGCACATAGAGCAAAACTACTTAGCTCAAAAGATATAAGTGAAGCACATAGAGTATTCTATCAAATTTTAATTCATGTATGGCTCTCTCAAAAGGTGTGTACAGCAAGGATGATTGTGGCATACTAAGACACAAAGACACAAATAATACAAGACGCTCCAAGCAAAACACATATCATGTTGGTGAATAAAAATATAGCTCCAAGTAAATTACCGATGGAAGTGGACGAAAGAGGGGATGCCTTCTGGGGCATCCCCAAGCTTTGACTTTTTGGTGTCCTTGGAATATCTTGGGGGTGCGATGGGCATCCCCAAGCTTAGGCTCTTGCCACTCCTTGTTCCATGATCCATCAAAAGAATTCACCCAAAACTTGAAAACTTCACAACACAAAACTCAAAATAGAAAACTCGTGAGCTCCGTTAGCGAAAGAAAACAAAAGACCACTTCAGGGCACTGTAATGAACTCATTATTTATTTATATTGGTGTTAAACCTACTGTATTCCAACTTCTA
The DNA here is from genome assembly GCF_003073215.2 of Triticum urartu. Lineage (NCBI taxonomy): Eukaryota > Viridiplantae > Streptophyta > Magnoliopsida > Poales > Poaceae > Triticum > Triticum urartu. Next base: position 128,098,370 of record NC_053024.1, on the reverse strand, counting down.
TATGGATTATAAACTATTTTACTAGCCATAGATTCATCAAAATAAGCAAACAACACACGAAAAACAGAATCTGTCAAAAACAGAACAGTCTGTAGTAATCTGTAGCTAGCGCAAGATCTGGAACCCCAAAAATTCTAAAATAAATTTCTGGACGTGAGGAATTTATCTATTAATCATATTAAAAAATAATTAACTAAATATCACTCTTCAAATAAAAATGACAGCAGTTCTCGTGAGCGCTAAAGTTTCTATTTTTTACAGCAAGTTCAACAAGACTTTCCCCAAGTCTTCCCAACGGTTCTACTTGGCACAAACACTAATTAAACACAAAAAACACAACCAAGACAGAGGCTAAATAATTTATTTATTACTAAACAGGAGCAAAAAGCAAGGAATAAAAATAAAATTGGGTTGCCTCCCAACAAGCGCTATCGTTTAACGCCCCTAGCTAGGCATAACGAGCAAGAATAGATCTAGGTATTGCCATCTTTGGTAGGAAATTCTTCAATTAGGAATCTACCATCTTTAGGAATTTCTTTCTTTTTATTAATTATCAAACTTTTAGGCACAAGATCGAAAAATTCATTTGTAATAAATGGTTCTTTAATGATAGCAAAAAGATTGGGATGAATACTTATAGATTTAAGATCAGCAGTTTCCTTACTAGATGATTCACCCTTATTTTTGGGAACATACATGAGCTTGGCAATTTTAGTAGGAGGACTAGGAGTATTCTTTACGGAAGAAAACGCGGTTCCCAAATTTGTAATGATACCCTCAAGTTTATCAATTCTAGTAGAATCTAAGTTCATCTTCTCATTAACTATGGGTTCCTTTTCCTTAATATTTTTCAAAGTCATTCCTACCTTAGATCCATATTGCTGATTTGATTGTGGATCTTTTTATCTAGATTTTCAATTGATTCAATAGTAGCAACTTTATTTTCAATAATTTCAAGTCTTTGCATAACATGCTCCAAAGTTAACATGGTTCCATTAACCAAAAGAGGTGGTGAGCCAAATAAATCTATCATAGCATTATAAGAATCAAAAGTATGGCTACCCAAGAAGTTCCCTCCGGTAATGGTATCGAGGATATATCTATACCAAGGATCAACACCTACATAAAAATTGCAAAGAAGAACTAAGGTAGATTGTTTCCTAGTAGATCTATTTTGAGCATTGCAAATTCTATACCAAGCATCTTTTAGATTTTCTCCCTTCCTTTGTTTAAAATTTAGAACTTCACTCTCGGGAGACAACGGAGAAGATATGAGACTAGCAATGACGACAAGCAAACAAAGAGGCAAATAGAGAGGGAGGATAGAGAGAGAGAGGGTGAATAAAACGGCAAGGGTGAATTGGGGGGGAGGAAAACGAGAGGAAAATGGCAAATAATGTAATGCGAGAGATAGGGATTGTGATGGGTACTTGGTATATTGAACTTTTTCCGTAGACTCCCCGGCAACGGCGCCAGAAATCCTTCTTGCTAGGTCTTGAGCATGCGCTGGTTTTCTCCGAGGAGGAAGGGATGATGCAGCAGAGTAGCGTAAGTATTTCCCTCAGTTTTTGAGAACCAAGGTATCAATCCAGTAGGAGCCCACGCTCAAGTCCCTCTGTAACATCCCAAATTTTCAATTTGGAATGTTATACATAGATCATCCATGCATATCATGATTTATTGCATTTCCGTTCAGCAATCCTCGAAATCCTAAGCAACTCAAGGACCCACGGAGAGAGTTGGGGATTTTCCGGTTTTCATATTTGATTTTTTTATCAAATAATGAAACGAGGATTTTGATTTTAATAATTTTTCTCTCCGACAAATACTTCACATTAAATCAAATGAGTGGAGATAATATGACTTCTCCAAAATAATTGAAATTTTGGAGGAAAAATATTAAAATCATTTATTGGATTTTATTTGGTTTTATTCGGATTTTATTTGCATTAGAAAAATTGCACGTTTTCAAAATTTCATTTTAGGGCCAAGAAAATGTTCAACTCGTCCTAATTATTTTATTTAGACGGTGAAAATTTGTTTTGGCATTTTTAGGTTTTTATTTATTTTTTTAGGATTTTATTTCGGTCGGCGAAGTTTTAAAAAAAAGGGTTCCCTCCTCCAAGTCGCTGCCCCACCCCCTTTATATACGCCGCCACCCCGCCCCCAACACCACACCACCGCCGCCGCTGCCCGCGCCACGCCAAGCCGCCAATGCCGCTTGCCGTCGCCGTCGCCGTCCCCTGCCGCCGCCACCGCCGCAGCTCGGGCCGCCGCCGAGCACCGCCGCCCCACAAGCCGCCGCCCGCTGCTGCCTCGCCTCGCCGGACCTCTCGCTGGAGGTAGCCGCCGCGCCCCGCTGTCGGTTTTTTTATAAAGACCGTTCGTTTTTTTAGAAACCCTAGATCCGTTTTTTCGGATTCGCCGGTTTTTCTCGGTTCTTCTAGTTAGCGGATGTTCGTCCGAACGTTCATTTTAACGAACGGTTCCTCGCCCATTAGTCACAACTAACGAACGCTCGTTCATTGGTCTGTTTGTGAGTTTTCTTTTATCGGATTTATTCCGTGATTTTCTCTGATCGCGATTTCTGATCCGATCTTAGATTCTGTTTATCTTTTCGCTCGTTTATCGGAATCAGGCGATTCAAGCGCCTAGAGTTTCGTCCCGAAACCCTCTTTCCGTTTAACCAACTCAAACAAGTTTTTGCTACTGTAAAATTTAACCTAAGTTCAAATTAATAAATGAAGTGGTTCTCTTTCGCCATTTGACTTTCGTTGCTTCGTTTGATTTGATTGTTTTTGCGTACCGGAGTTCTTAAGTTGAACTTTCTGGTCAACCTCTCTTATTTGAGTTTTGCTTGTGCATCGTTGCTTGTTACTTATGTATGTTATTGTTTGCTTGCGATAGAATTCCCGGAGTGCGAAGCGTGTTACTACGAGTCTCTAGGATTCGCGGATCGTCAGCAAGGCAAGTAACACTTTGATCATATCCCATTATTACCCAGTTTTTATGCATTAGTTCCAATCCTCAAACAGTGCATGATTAGGATGTCATTAACTTGTGGGTTGGGAAGTAGTTGCTGAGGTAGAACCTATTGCCCTGTTATATTCAAACCCTTGGGAGTTACTTCTACATTTTGCTTATATTGCTATGCTATGCTCGTAGACGTGGTTTGGGTTTGAGTGAAATTCATGACAGATGTGAGATTGTTAATTAATGGTTCAACTTAAGGTGGCAACTTAATCAAACAACTGGGTGGATTGAGGCACCTGTGGAACCCAGTGTTGTCTGTATTTTTTTTTGGAAATCCCAGGGTACCCGTGTGATCTTCCTATGGACCGCCACCCAGGCTCAAAGGGAACTGAGATGATTCATGCTAGAAACTTCCGTGTGCAGCCACAAGCTATTATGGGCTCTAGCATAGTTGAGTAAGTTACGTGAAGCTCTTGAAGAGGTAGATCAGCAGGTAGTGGGTTTTGTAGGTTTGGTATGGTCTACCCGGAGTAGAGAGTTAACGTTTCTGAAAGACTGTGTCTCGGTCATCCGTTTCTCAAACACCATGTAGTGCAAGAAATCCAACGGAGGCGATCGAGTGTTGTGGGGAAAAGTGCGCAAACCTCTGCAGAGTGTACAATCTAATCATGGTTAGCCGTGTCCCCGGTTATGGACAATTCTTGAGTATCTAGTACTTGGGTTATCACATGTATCTCACCATGTTTAATTAATACTGTTGGGTTGTTAATCACTTCAATTGGGATTGAGTTGGGGGTACCTTCTCAATGATGTTTCAACCACCATGTTAACTAAATTAAAATCTATTCCTTTGTTGTAGGGAAAATTGGCTTTTCGCAAAAACTATAACCATACAGCTTTCCACCAGCCATATATGCATGTAGTGATAGCATTATTCTGTTTCTGCTCTACTGTGTTATTTTGCCAGCATATTCCATGTGCTGACCCATTTTTGGGCTGCAACGTATTATGTTGCAGACTTTTCAGACGAGGAGTAAGGTTCGTTAGGTCGTTGCCGTGCAGCTCAGTTATGTCATTGGAGTTGATGGACTCACCTTATCTTCCAAGCCTTCCGTTGTTATCGCATTAGATGGCCTTAAGCCATATTCTTGTAATAAGTTCTCTTTGGATACATTCGATGTAATAAGTGTGTGATTGCTACTCTGATATAAATCCTTCGAGTACTATGTGTGTCAGCATTACCGATCCAGGGATGACACTGAAGCACAGAGACTTAACCATCTGAGGTCGGGTCGCTACACCCTCATAGCTGCACAAAGCGATAGCTACTCGCAACCAACGCGATTAGGGGTTGTCAAGCCCTTCACGGTCACTTACGAGAGTGAGATATGATAGATAGAATATTTTTGGTATTTTTGATATAAAGATGCAAAGTAAAAAGTAAAGGCAAAGTAAATAGGAAAACAATATAAAAGTAATGGAGATTGATATGATGAGAATAGACCCGGGGGCCATAGGTTTCACTAGTGGCTTCTCTCAAGAGCATAAGTATTCTATGGTGGGTGAACAAATTACTGTTGAGAAATTGATAGAATTGTGCATAATTATGAGAATATCTAGGCATGATCATGTATATAGGCATCACGTCCGTGACAAGTAGATCGAAACGATTCTACATCTACTACTATTACTCCACTCATCGACCACTATCCAGCATGCATCTAGAGTATTAAGTTAAAAACAGAGTAACGCCTTAAGCAAGATGACATGATGTAGAGATATAAATTCATGCAATATGAAATAAACCCCATCTTGTTATCCTCGATTGCAACGATACAATACGTGCCTTGCTGCCCCTTCTGTCACTGGGTAAGGTCACCGCAAGATCGGACCCAAAGCTAAGCACTTCTCCCATGGCAAGAACTACCAATCTAGTTGGCCAAACCAAATGGATAATTCGAAGAGACTTGCAAAGATAACCAATCATGCATAAAAGGATTCAGAGAAGATTCAAATATTATTCATAGATAGACTTGATCATAAACCCACAATTCATCAGTCTCAACAAACACACCGCAAAAAGAAGATTACATCGAATAGATCTCCACAAGAGAGGGGGAGAACTTTGTATTGAGATTCAAAGAGAGAGAACAAGCCATCTAGCTACTAACTATGGACCCGAAGGTCTGAGGTAAACTACTCACACTTCATCGGAGGGGCTAGGATGATGTAGAAGCCCTCCGTGATGACGGCCCTCTTCCGGAGGAGCTCCGGAACAGGCCCCAAGATGGGATCTCGTGGGTATAGAAAGTTGCGGCGGTGGAATTAGGTCTTTGGCTCCTGTTCTGATCGTTTGGGGGTACGTGTGTATATATAGGAGGAAGGAGTGCATCGGTGGAGCACCGAGGGGCCCACGAGGCAAGGGGGCGCGCCCTAGGGGGGCGCCCCCCACCCTCGTGACCACCTCTTTGATCCCTTGTAGTAGGGTCCAAGTCTCCTGGATCACGTTCGGTGAGAAAATCACGTTTCCGAAGATTTTATTCCATTTGGACTCCGTTTGATATTCTGTTTATCCAAAATACTGAAATAGGCAAAAAAAACACGAATTCTGGGGTGGGCCTCTGGTTAATAGGTTAGTCCCAAAAATAATATAAAAGTGGAAAATAAAGCCCAATATAGTCCAAAACAGTAGATAATATAGCAAGGAGCAATCAAAAATTATAGATACGTTGGAGACGTATCAGCGGGCGTGGGCGACGGGGTAGCGGGCCACGGGGGCCGTGGCTGGGCCCGGCGCGCTTCGGTGATGTGAGCACGGAGGCGCCATGTGGCGGCCCCTGGTAGGCCGCGGGCAGCGGCGCAATTTGTCCGGCATCGCCCGGACGAGTCCGGCGGCGCGGAGGGGAAAATTTTAGGGTTAGGGTTGGAATTGCCTCAGATTTGGACAGGGAAGACTAATTTATAGGTAGAGGGAGCTAGGAGACTCCAAATGGAGTGCGGTTTTTGGCCACGCGATCGTGATCGAATGGCCGAGAGGATGGAGGGGGTTTGGACGGGTTTTGGGCCAGTTTGGAGGGGTGTTGGGCTGCAACACACACGAGGCTTTTACGGTTTCTCGGTTAACCATTGGAGTATCAAACGAAGTCCAAATGGCACGAAACTTGACAGGCGGTCTACCAGTAGTGTACCAAGGCCATTTGGCAAGTCTCGGTCCAATCCGAGAATATTTAACACCCGCACACAAAAAGAAGCAAAGGGGGGCGCCGGAGGACGTAGGAGCGCCGGAATGCAAAATGGACAACGGGGAAAAAGCTCGGATGCCTGAGATGAACATGTATGCAAATGCGATGCACATGATGACATGATATGAGATGCATGACAAGGACAAAATCAAAAACAAAGACAAAACCCAACCACGAGGGAATATCATAACTTAGTGCCGAAAATGGCAAGAGTTGGAATAAAAATATGGCAAGTTACATACGGGGCGTTACAACACTCCACCACTACGAAAGGATCTCGTCCCGAGATCTAGGACTGGAAAAACTCCAGATATTCGAAACGGATGTGGTCCTCGCGTTCCCAGGTGGCTTCACGATTGGAATGATGTGACCACTTCACTTTCAGGAATTTGATAGACTTGTTGCGAGCCTTGCGCCCAGTTTCTTCAAGAATAGCAACGGGATGCTCATGATAAGACAGGTCTTCTTGGAGATCAATCTCTTCGAAGTTGATGGTGCGGTCAAGAGTCTTGAAACACTTGCAAAGTTGGATGGAAGCTCAAGTTGATAGGCGAGATCGCCTCTTTTGCCAATGATCTTGAAAGGACCCACATATCTAGGGGCAAGCTTCCCTTTGATACCGAAGAGATGAGTACCTTTCATTGGAGAGACGCGGAGGTAGACATGGTCTTCGATCTCGAAAGCCAAGTCACGATGCTTGCTATCATAGTAACTCTTCTGGCGCGATTGCGCGGCTTTGAGATTTTCACGAATGACTTTGCACATTTCTTCAGCCTCTGTGATCAAGTCATTGCCAAGAAGTTGGCGTTCACCAGTCCCTGGCCAATTAAGAGGAGTACGGCACTTTCTGCCATAGAGAATCTCGAATGGGGCATTGCCCGAACTCGCTTGGAAGCTGTTGTTGTAGGAGAACTTGGCATATGGAAGGCAATCTTCCCACTTCATAGAGAAAGAAATGACACATGCCCTGAGCATATCTTCAAGAATTTGATTTACTCGCTCGACTTGTCCACTAGTTTGAGGGTGAAAAGTTGTGCTGAAGCGAATGTTGGTGCCCATGGCCTTCTGAAAGGAATCCCAGAACTTAGAAGTGAAGATGCTTCCACGATCTGAAGATATCAGCTGCGGAATGCCGTGCAATGAGACAATCCTGGAGGTATATAGCTCTGCCAACTGAGCTGTTGTGATAGATTCTTTGATAGGAAGAAAATGAGCCACTTTAGTGAGCTTGTCGATGACAACGAAGATAGCATCATTGCCACGCTTGGACTTGGGAAACCCAGTCACGAAGTCCATCTCAATATGGTCAAACTTCCATTCTGGAATGGCAAGAGGTTGGAGGAGACCAGTTGGTCGTTGGTTTTCTGCTTTCACTCTTCTGCAGACATCACATTCATTCACGAACTGAGCAATCTCGTGCTTCATTCGAGTCCACCAATACGACTGCTTAAGGTCATGGTACATCTTTGTACTTCCAGGATGAATAGATAGGAGTGAATTGTGAGCCTCGTTCATAGTGACTTTACGAAGGTCACCCTTAGGAACAACAATGCGATCCTCGAAGAAAAGAGTATCTTTGTCATCAAGGCGATAGCACTTGTACTTGGGTTGGCTCTTGGCAATCCCAATCTTCACCTTCTTCACCATGGCATCAAGAAGTTGAGCCTCACGAATCTGATCTTCCAAAGTAGGAGAGACTTGGAGGTTGGCAAGGAATCCTTGAGGAACAACTTGAAGATTAATTTTGCGGAAAGCTTCACAAAGAACCGGTTGATAGGGCTTGAGAATCAAACTGTTGCAGTAAGCCTTCCTTCTCAAAGCGTCAGCAATGACATTGGCCTTGCCTGGGGTATACTCAATACTCGGATTATACTCTTGAATCATCTCGACCCAACGAGTCTGCCTCAGGTTGAGGTTGGGCTGAGTGAAGATGTACTTGAGACTCTTATGATCAGTGAAGATGTCCACTTTTCTTCCCAACAAGAGATGTCTCCAAGTTAAAAGAGCATGAACAACTGCCCCCAACTCAAGGTCATGAGTGGGGTAGTTCTTTTCATTGGGCTTCAACTGGCGAGAGGTATAGGCCACAACTTTCTTCTCTTGCATTAACACAGCACCGAGACCTTAAAGGGAAGCATCACAGAAAACCTCGAATGGTTTGGATTCATCAGGAGGAGTCAGAACTGGAGCTGTGACTAACTTCTCTTTGAGGGTGTTGAAAGCGATGTCACAATCAGGCATCCACATGCTTCTGGAGGAGGTTGGAAAGAGGCTTCGCGATCTTAGAGAAATTCTCAACGAACCTTCGACAATAGCTTGCGAGCCCAAGAAAGACACCTTCTTAGGATTAACAGTTATGCCCTTGGCGGAGATGATATGCCCAAGGTAGAGAACCTCATCGAGCCAAAACTCGCACTTTGAAAACTTCGCATAGAACTGATGTTCTCTGAGTTTGTCCAACACCAATCTCAAGTGCTTAGCATGATCCTCTTTGTTCTTGGAAAAGACCAAAATGTCATCGAGATAGACCAAGACAAAGTCATTTGTGTAGGGGTTGAAGATGAAGTTCATCATGCGAGAGAATTTTGGAGGAGCGTTGACAAGGCCGAAAGACATGAGAGTGTATTCATAGGAACCATAGCTTGTTCTGAATGCTGCCTTGGGGATATCTTGTTCACGAATGCGAATCTGATGATAGCCCATACGGAGGTCAAGCTTGGAGAATACTTGAGCACCCTTGAGTTGTTCGAAAAGCTCATTGATGTTGGGAAGTGGGTACTTGTTCTTTATGGTCTTCTTGTTCAATGAACGGTAGTCGACGCAGAGTTGGTCCGTGCCATCCTTCTTCTTGACAAAAAGAACACCACAATCCCATGGAGAAGAACTTGGTCGGATCAGACCCATACGCTCTTGTATATCGAGTTGTTTCTTTAGCTCCTTCAACTCTTCTGGTCCAAGCTTGTAAGGACGTTTGCAAACAGGTTCCGTGCCAGGCTCGAGATCAATGACGAATTCAACTGGCCGGTGAGGAGGCATTCCTGGAAGCTCTTCTGGAAAGACGTCTTGATATTCAGAAATGACTGGAATCTGAGAGATGGCATCCAACTCGCCCTTCTCATTGACAGAAAACAGTCGAATGGTATCATCACGAGCGGCAAAAACGATCACATCCTCAGGCGAGTGTGTCAATTGAATCTGCCTGGCAGCACAATCAAGTTGAGCCTTGTGCTTAGAAAGCCAGTCCATGCCGAGAATTAGATCAATATCCGACTGACCAAGAACAATTGGAGAGGACAGAAACTTATAGTCGCCCATCTTGATAGTAACATCCGGGACGCAATTGTTAGATGTCATTTTCTTGCCCGAGGACACAATCTTCAACGGGAAAGGAATCTTTTCGGTCACAAACTCATGCTTGGCAACAAAAGGTCTTGAAATGAAAGAAAGTGATGCACCAGTATCAAAAAGAACTTTTGCAGGAATATAGTTAACAGGAAGGTTGCCCATGATCACTTCGGTCGTGGAATTGTCACAGCAGATGTCCTAGTGTGAGGACTTAATCGTGAGGCCAACGCATCTTTGTAGTAGCTTGAGAGGGGTTGAGCGAAATCGAGAGGCGCAACACAAGACAAGGATTTAGACAGCTTCGGGCCCCGAAATACATCATCCAGTAATAGCCCTACATGATGTTTGTGGCTAGATCTCATCATGCTTATGAAAGAGTCGCCGGTAAGCCGGCTCTCCTCTAATTGTGTCTAGCCCTAGATATTATTGTTTCTTGCTTGTCCCTCTTGGGGTGCCCTGCCCCTCCTTATATAAGTTGAAGGGGCAGGTTACATGTAGAGTCCTATTAGGATTAGGACTAGTCTATTACAAGTGGAATCCTAGTCTGCCCCCTTAAGGGAAAACTCCTTATGCCTTTCCTCGTAAAGCAGACCACCATAACATGAGCTAGCCTTCTGGGCCTTGGGCCTAGTCTTCTATCTGACCTGCCGTTGGGGTCATCAGTAAATCACCAAATACGTGTCGGGTCTTTGTGAGCCGCCAAGTCCGGCCGGGTCATACGTCCGACCGGGTCATACCGCGGGGTATATCCCCGACATTAGCCCCCAGTTTAATTTGGATTTATCCATGTTAAACTGATCTTGATCACCCTTAAGTCCTTGTTATTTCCTCCTTCTGGAAAATCTAGGTTAATAGACCAGCTTCATAATCAATTGGCTTCTCACGGAAATATATTGTGAAGAATATTTGATTCAGCTCCCAATGCTTAACAAAAATATTGGTCTTGAAATACTCATCTGATTTGCAGCTGGCTTGTAGAACTTGCCGGTTTATCATTGCCAAAATATCCGGTTTGTAAATATTGATAGCACCGGGTCATAATTGTTGCCGACGCCGGGTCATAGTTATTGGTGACGCCGAGTCATGATTGTTGGTGACGCCGGGTCATGATTGTTGCAGACACCGGGTCAATCTGGTTTGCTCAAAACTGAAAATTGGAAAACATTTCTCCCTTATATCCATATTATCTGTAGCCCCCAAGTCTTGAGCAGAACAAAGTGATGGCTTAAGACTTGCTTCAATATAAATACTACCACTTTGAAGAAATCCATGTTTGTTCATCTCAGTCACTAGTAAAGACTGAATACTCCATATATGTAGCCCCCAAGTGTTGGTTTGTCATGCTTGCAGCAACCTGGGACTTGTAATTGCCTAATGCCCACAAAAACTTCAACCAATGTAGCACCCAAGGGCTGGGTCATTAAGCAATAATGAGCAGGGACTTTGTAAATATGATCATGTAGACTTGAGCAGCAACGTGTAGCCCTGATACGTCTCCCACGTATCTATAATTTTTTATTGCTACATGCTATATTATCTATTGTTTTGGACTATATTGGGCTTTATTTTCCACTTTTATATTATTTTTGGGACTAACCTATTAACCGGAGGCCCGGCCCAGAATTGCTGTTTTTTGCCTATTTCAGTGTTTCGGATAAACGGAATATCAAACGGAGTCCAAACAGAATAAAATCTTCGGGAACGTGATTTTCTCACCGAACGTGATCCAGGAGACTTGGACCCTGCTCCAAGGAACAAAAGAGGCGGTCATGAGGGTGCCCCCCCCTAGGGCGCGCCCCCCTGCCTCGTGGGCCCCTCGTTGCTCCTCCGGCGTACTTCTTCCTCCTATATATACACACGTACCCCCAAACGATCATAATAGGAGCCAAAAACCTAATTCCACCGCCACAACTTTCTGTATCCATGAGATCCCATCTTGGGGCCTGTTCCGGAGCTCCGCCGGAAGAGGGCCGTCATCACGGAGGGCTTCTACATCATCCTAGCCCCTCCGATGAAGTGTGAGTAGTTTACCTCAGACCTTCAGGTCCATAGTTAGTAGCTAGATGGCTTCTTCTCTCTCTTTGAATCTCAATACAAAGTTCTCCCCCTCTCTTGTGGAGATCTATTTGATGTAATCTTGTTTTTGCGGTGTGTTTGTTGAGACCGATGAATTGTGGGTTTATGATCAAGTCTATCTATGAATAATATTTGAATCTTCTCTGAATTCTTTTATGTATGATTGGTTATCTTTGCAAGTCTCTTCGAATTATCCGTTTGGTTTGGCCAACTAGATTGGTAGTTCTTGCCATGGGAGAAGTGCTTAGCTTTGGGTTCGATCCTGCGGTGTCCTTACCCAGTGACAGAAGGGGCAGCAAGGCACGTATTGTATCGTTGCCATCGAGGATAACAAGATGGGGTTTATTTCATATTGCATGAATTTATCTCTCTACATCATGTCATCTTGCTTAATGCATTACTCTGTTTTTAACTTAATACTCTAGATGCATGCTGGATAGCGGTCGATGAGTGGAGTAATAGTAGTAGATGCAGAATTGTTTCGATCTACTTGTCATGGACGTGATGCCTATATACATGATCATGCCTAGATATTCTCATAACTATGCTCAATTCTATCAATTGCTCAACAGTAATTTGTTCACCCACCGTAGAATACTTATGCTCTTGAGAGAAGCCACTAGTGAAACCTATGGCCCCCGGGTCTATTCTCATCATATCAATCTCCATCACTTTAATCTTGTTTTGCTTTTTACTTTGCTTTTACTTTTTACTTTGCATCTTTATACCAAAAATACCAAAAATATTATATCTATCTGATCTCACTCTCGTAAGTGACCGTGAAGGGCTTGAAAACCCCTAATCGCGTTGGTTGCGAGTAGCTATCGCTTTGTGCAGGTACGAGGGACTTGAGCGTGGGCTCCTACTGGATTGATACCTTGGTTCTCAAAAACTAAGGGAAATACTTACACTACTCTGCTGCATCATCCCTTCCTCTTCGGGGAAAACCAACGCAAGCTCAAGACGTAGCAAGAAGGATTTCTGGCGTCGTTGTCGGGGAGTCTACGCAAAAATTCAACATACCAAGTACCCATCGCAATCGCTATCTCTCGCATTACATTATTTGCCATTTGCCTCTCGTTTTCCTCTCCCTCCAATTCACCCTTGCCGTTTTATTCGCCCTCTCTCTCTCTCCCTATCCTCCCTCTCTATTTGGCTCTTTTTGCCCGCTTGCTCAACCGAGATTTGGTGATCTTCACCTTAAAAGATTAGAGGAGATCGAAACCAATGTTAGGAAGTTTATGGTTTTGCAATTTGAGCATAATAATTTCTTTAGAAACGAGCTTAAGGAACAAAAAAGTTTTATGAGTTATATGAATAAAGAGCTTGATGATATGTCTAAATAATTTGAATGTATAAGATCCCAAATTACTCGTCTAGAAAAGATGAATGCTGAAATTTCAGACATGCAAGCCACATTAGTTAATAAGATGGCTGCTAAACCGGATACCTATGAAAATCAAGATGAAGATCTAAAAGTTATTGATGTGTCCCCTATTAAATCTTTATTTTGCAATATTAATCTTGATGAAACTGAATATGATCTTCCTTTACCTAGAAGGCGTTCTAAAAATTCGGAGTATTTAGATCTTAATGATGAAATTGATGAAAGTGGGATTGAAACAAATAAAAATCTAGATGTTGCTAAACCCACTATATTGGATTTCAAGGAATTTAATTATTAAAGTTGCTCTTTAATTGATTGTATTTCCTTGTTGCAATCCGTGCTAAATTCTCCACATGCTTATAGTCAAAATAAAGCCTTCATCGAACATATTGTTGATGCCTTGATGCAATCTTATGAAAAAAAACTTGAGTTGAAAGTTTCTATCCCTAGAAAACTCTATGATGAGTGGGAACCAACTATTAAAATTAAAATTAAAGATCATGAGTTTTATGCTTTGTGTGATTTGGGTTCTAGTGTCTCTACTATTTCCAAGACTTTGTGTGATTTACTAGATTTCCGTAACTTTGATGATTGCTCTCTAAACTTGCATCTTGCGGATTCCACTATTAAGAAACCTATGGGAGGGATTAATGATGTTCTTATTGTTGCAAATAGGAATTATGTGCCCATAGATTTCATTGTTCTTGATATAGATTGCAATCCTTCTTGCCCTATTATTCTTGGTAGACCTTTTCTTAGAACGGTTGGTGCGATTATTGATATGAAGGAAGGGAATATTAGATTTCAATTTCCATTAAAAAAGGGCATGGAACACTTTCCAAGAAAGAAAATAAAATTACCATATGAAACTATCATGATAGCCACTTATGGATTGCCTACCAAAGATGGCAATACCTAGATCTATCATCGCTTTTATGCCTAGCTAGGGGCGTTAAACGATAGCGCTTGTTGGGAGGCAACCCAATTTTATTTTTATTCCTTTCTTTTTTATCTTGTTTAGTAATAAATAAATTATTTAGCCTCTATTTGGTTGTGTTTTTTGTGTTTAATTAGTGTTTGTGCCAAGTAGAACCGTTGGGAAGACTTGGGGAAAGTCTTGTTGAACTTGCTGTAAAAAACAGAAACTTTAGCGCTCACAAGAACTGCTGTCATTTTTATTTGAAGAGTGCTATTTAGTTAATTCTTTTTGCAGATTATTAATAGATTTATTCCTCACGTCCAGCAATTTATTTTAGAATAGGGGTTCCAGATCTTGCGCTAGCTACAGATTACTACAGACTGTTCTGTTTTTGACAGATTCTGTTTTTCGTGTGTTGTTTGCTTATTTTGATGAATCTATGGCTAGTAAAATAGTTTATAAACCATAGAGAAGTTGGAATACAGTAGGTTTAACACCAATATAAATAAATATTGAGTTCATTACAATGCCCTGAAGTGGTCTTTTGTTTTCTTTCGCTAACGGAGCTCACGAGTTTTCTATTTTGAGTTTTGTGTTGTGAAGTTTTCAAGTTTTGGGTGAATTCTTTTGATGGATCATGGAACAAGGAGTGGCAAGAGCCTAAGCTTGGGATGCCCATGTCACCCCCAATATAATCCAAGGACACCAAAAAGTCAAAGCTTGGGGATGCCCCGGAAGGCATCCCCTCTTTCGTCCACTTCCATCGGTAATTTACTTGGAGCTATATTTTTATTCACCAACATGATATGTGTTTTGCTTGGAGCGTCTTGTATTATTTGTGTCTTTGTATCTTAGTATGCCACAATCATCCTTGTTGTACACACCTTTTGAGAGAGCCATACATGAATTAAAATTTGATAGAATACTCTATGTGCTTCACTTATATCTTTTGAGCTAAGTAGTTTTGCTCTATGTGCTTCACTTATATCTTTTGAGCTAGATAATTTTGCTCTATGTGCTTCACTTATATCTTTTGAGCGTTATAATTTTGCTCTATGTGCCTCACTTAGATCTTTTAGAGCACGGTGGTGGATTTGTTTTAAAGAAACTATTGATCTCTCATGCTTCACTTAAATTATTTTGAGAGTCTCTTAATAGCATGTTAATTTGCTTAATAATAATATGCTTGGTATTCAAGATTTGTGAAACTTTCTTTTGAATGTGTTGAATACTAAGAAAAGATTGAAGCATGATAATTGTTTTGAGATATGGAGGTGATAATATTAAAGTCATGCTAGTTGAGTAGTTGTGAATTTAAAGAATACTTGTGTTAAGGTTTGTGATTCCCGTAGCATGCACGTATGGTGAACCGTTATGTAACGAAGTTGGAGCATGATTTGTTTATTGATTGTCTTCCTTATGAGTGGCGGTCGGGGATGAGCGATGGGCTTTTCCTACCAATCTATCCCACTAGGAGCATGTGTGTAATACTTTTCTTTGATAACTTCTAGATTTTTGCAATAAATATATGAGTTCTTTATGACTAATGTTGAGTCCATGGATTATACGCACTCTCACCCTTCCACCTTTGCTAGCCTCTCTAATATCGCGCACTTTTCGCCGGTATCATACACCTACCATATACCTTCCTCAAAACAGCCACCATACCCACCTATTATGGCATTTCCATAGCCATTCCGAGATATATTGCCATGCAACTTTCCACCGTCTAGTTCATCATGACACATTCATCATTGTCATATTGCTTAGCATGATCATGTAGTTGACATAAGTATTTGTGGCAAAGCCACTGTTCATAATTTCATAATACTTGTCACTCTTGATTCATTGCATATCCCAGTACACCGCCGGAGGCATCCATATAGAGTCATACTTTGTTTTAGAATCGAGTTGTAATCATTGAGTTGTAAATAAATAAAAGTGTGATGATCATCATTCAATAGAGCATTGTCCCAATAAATAAAAAGAGAAAGGCCAAATAAAAAAGAAGTCCCAAAAAAAGAAAATAAATAAAAAGGGGCAATGCTACTATCCTTTTTTCCACACTTGTGCTTCAAAGTAGCACCATGATATAGCGAGTCTCATATATTGTGCTTCAAAGTAGCACCATGTTCTTCATATAGAGAGTCTCATATGTTGTCACTTTCATCTACTAGTGGGAATTTTACATTATAGAACTTGGCTTGTATATTCCGATAATGGGCTTCCTCAAATTGCCCTAGGTCTTCGTGAGCAAGCAAGTTGGATGCACACCCACTAGTTTCTTTTGTTGAGCTTTCATACATTTATAGCTCTAGTGCATCCGTTGCATGGCAATCCCTACTCGCTCACATTGATATCTATTGATGGGCATCTCCATAGCCCGTTGATACGCCTAGTTGATGTCAGACTATCTTCCCCTCCTTTTTGTCTTCTCCACAACCACCATTCTATTCCACCCATAGTGCTATATCCATGGCTCACGCTCATGTATTGCGTGAAGATTGAAAAAGTTTTGAAAAAGTTAGAGTATGAAACAATTGCTTGGCTTGTCATTGGGGTTGTGCATGATTTAAATACTTTGTGTGGTGAAGATGGAGCATAGCCAGACTATATGATTTTTTAGGGATAACTTTCTTTGGCCATGTTATTTTGAGAAGACATAATTGCTTTGTTAGTATGCTTGAAGTATTATTATTTTTTATGTCAATATAAACTTTTGTCTTGAATCTTTCTAATCTGAATATTCATACCACAATTAAGAAGATTTACATTGAAATTATGCCAAGTAGCACCCCGCATCAAAAATTCTCTTTTTATCATTTACCTACTCGAGGACGAGCAGGAATTAAGCTTGGGGATGCCTGATACGTCTCCAACGTATCTATAATTTTTGATTGCTCCATGCTATATTATCTACTGTTTTGGACTATATTGGGCTTTATTTTCCACTTTTATATTATTTTTGGGACTAACCTATTAACCGGAGGCCCAGCCCAGAATTGCTGTTTTTTGCCTATTTCAGTGTTTCGGATAAACGGAATATCAAACGGAGTCCAAACGGAATAAAATCTTCGGGAACGTGATTTTCTCACCGAACGTGATCCAGGAGACTTGGTCCCTGCTCCAAGGAATAAAAGAGGCGGTCACGAGGGTGGGGGCGCCCCCCCTAGGGTGCGCCCCCTGCCTCGTGGGCCCCTCGTTGCTCCTCCGGCATACTTCTTCCTCCTATATATACACACGTACCCCCAAACAACCAAAACAGGAGCCAAAAACCTAATTCCACCGGCGCAACTTTCTGTATCCACGAGATGCCATCTTGGGGCCTGTTCCGGAGCTCCGCCGGAAGAGGGCCGTCATCACGAAGGGCTTCTACATCATCCTAGCCCCTCTGATGAAGTGTGAGTAGTTTACCTCAGACCTTCGGGTCCATAGTTAGTATCTAGATGGCTTCTTCTCTCTCTTTGAATCTCAATACAAAGTTCTCCCCCTCTCTTGTGGAGATCTATTCGATGTAATCTTCTTTTTGCAGTGTGTTTGTTGAGACAGATGAATTGTGGGTTTATGATCAAGTCTATCTATGAATAATATTTGAATCTTCTCTGGATTCTTTTATGTATGATTGGTTATCTTTGCAAGTCTCTTCGTATTATCTGTTTGGTTTGGCCAACTAGATTGGTAGTTCTTGCCATGGGAGAAGTGCTTAGCTTTGGGTTCGATCTTGCGGTGTCCTTACCCAGTGATAGAAGGGGCGGCAAGGCACATATTGTATCGTTGCCATCGAGGATAACAAGATGGGGTTTATTTCATATTGCATGAATTTATCTCTCTACATCATGTCATCTTGCTTAAGGCGTTACTCTGTTTTTAACTTAATACTCTAGATGCATGCTGGATAGCGGTCGATGAGTGGAGTAATAGTAGTAGATGCAGAATCGTTTCGATCTACTTGTCACGAAGGTGATGCCTATATACATGATCATGCCTAGATATTCTCATAACTATGCTCAATTCTGTCAATTGCTCAACAGTAATTTGTTCACCCACCGTAGAATACTTATGCTCTTGAGAGAAGCCACTAGTGAAACCTATGGCCCCCGGGTCTATTCTCATCATATCAATCTCCATCACTTTAATCTTGTTTTGCTTTTTTACTTTGCTTTTACTTTTTACTTTGCATCTTTATACCAAAAATACCAAAAATATTATATCTATCAGATCTCACTCTCATAAGTGACCGTGAAGGGCTTGACAACCCCTAATCGCGTTGGTTGCAAGTAGCTATCGCTTTGTGCAGGTACGAGGGACTTGAGCATGGGCTCCTACTGGATTGATACCTTGGTTCTCAAAAACTGAGGGAAATACTAACGCTACTCTGCTGCATCATCCGTTCCTCTTTGGGGAAAACCAACGCAAGCTCAAGACGTAGCAAGCCCCCAAGGGTCGGCTCAGTAAGATAATACTGAGCTGGGACTTTGTATATAATTCATTGATAATAACATCATATGATGTAGTCTCCACCATGGGGCTTTAACCCACGTCCATAAGGTTAAGAGCTTTGTACTCTACCAATTGAGTAGTGGATCTTTCAATATAATGGACTGAGGCTTGTGTACCTTGAATTTTGACAGGAGCAATTGGTAAACCCCAAGGGCCGACTCATTATAATGTGATGAATCGGGTCTTCAATAAGGCTAGTAAAAATGACTTTGCATTAGCCCCCAAGTGCCATGGTGCATGCTGAAAGTGACATGGGACTTGCATATTTTGATGTAATCTCAATTTGAATAATGTAGCCCCCAAGTGCCGGGTCGTAATCCTGCAGCGACTCGGGACTATTCCTTACATTGTAGAATAAAGTATGTCCATTGATAAAATAATATTCATTGCGCTGAATCGACTTTGAAAACCTCAATCATAATATTGGTTATTAATAACCATAAAAAATCCAGCCATGTTGGCTATTAAAGATTTGAATAATATAATCCAGTTCGGAAAACCGGTTCCTGTGATATTGAATCGTACTGCCGGTTTAGGATACCTATGCAGTAAGGGTGATAACCCAATCTTTAGAAGCCAAAACTTCCAAATGTTTATGATTGTCATATATGGCGACTTATCGTCAAAAGCCGAGCCGGGTTAATAGAAACCACACACATATACTTCAGATATGAGCAAAAAGGTCTCAAGACAAAACCAAAGATTGTTTGCAAAAACTTAAACCAAATAAAAATTGAGGTTTCTGATTCGAATATGATCAGTAAACCATTCCAAAGGGGTTAAGCTAGGATTTGAATACGATCATGTAGCCCCCTAGTGGCTTTGGCGTTGCGCCGATCAAGAGGGTACCGACAGCTATGTTCTCTTTGGTTCGAATACGACCTATGTTTGAACAGGAAGCCCCAAAATGACCTTGAGAGGTTTTTAACGACCCTGATTCGAATACGATCCAAGTCGGACCCAAAAGGGGTTAAGCTATGATTCTAATACGATCAAGAAGCCCCCTAGTGAGTTTGGCAGTGTGCCGATCAAGAGGGTACCGACAGCTATGTTCTCTTTGGTTCGAATACGACCTATGTTTGAACAGGAAGCCCCCAAATGACCATATAAATTTTGGCATCGCGCTGATCAAGAGGGTACCGACAGCTATGCTCGATGAGCATGAAGCCCCCAAGTGACCATAATAAGATAAGCTGTAAAGCAGGATACCCATGTTTGAACCGCGCATCATGGCAGCAAGTTCTCTTTGGCAACCTTTAATTTTTTTCCGAGAACTCGAATCTTGCGAGAGATTAATTCTTTTTGAACCGGAACTTTAAAACCGGATTTGAAAGCTTCAAAACTTTGTGGGATACAGATTTTCCTTGAGCGGGATGTTTGAACCGGATTTGAGAGCTTCAAAAGCTTTGTAAGAGATAAATTTACCTTGAGCCGGATGTTTGAACCAGATTTGAGAGCTTCAAAGCTTTGGGGAGAGATATATCTCTTGAACCGGATTTTAAACCGGAATCTTTATTTTGAACCGACAATTTTCTGACGGCCTTTAAATTTTCATCAATATGGCGGTATCCTCCGGAACTCGGTTATCATTCCCTCCAATGACCCGGAGTTCCTGAGTCATGTCATTGTAGCCCCAAAGTCTCAAGACGACTCGAGTAGTTGGCTTGAGATTCTCCATATTTAACCGTGATATAAACCGGCATGAGTTATTCAATAGCATAGTGATATAATAATCCCTTTTTACAGTAGACAATTTGTCCTGCATTGGAAAACTTGTAAGCCAAAGTAATTGCTCTTTTAAAGAAAGCAATATATAATATAAAAATATAATGGATGGATTTCACCTGATATGTTAGGCCGGAAATTATGCGCCGCAGAGTTGATGATCACCATCGTGAAGCTGAAATCAATCACGGCCGAGTCGGCCGCGGGAGAAGACAGATGAGCCGGCCGCGGTGTTGTAAGCCGGTGCCTGAAGGAAATATGCCCTAGAGGCAATAATAAAGTTATTATTTATTTCCTTATAATCATGATAAATGTTTATTATTCATGCTAGAATGGTATTAACCGGAAACATAATACATGTGTGAATACATAGGCAAACAAAGTGTCACTAGTATGCCTCTACTTGACTAGCTCATTAATCAAAGATGGTTATGTTTCCTAACCATGAACAATGAGTTGTTATTTGATTAACGAGGTCACATCATTAGTTGAATGATTTGATTGACATGACCCATTCCATTAGCTTAGCACACGATCGTTTAGTATGTTGCTATTGCTTTCTTCATGACTTATACATGTTCCTATGACTATGAGATTATGCAACTCCCATTTGCCGGAGGAACACTTTGGGTGCTACCAAACGTCACAACGTAATTGGGTGATTATAAAGGAGCATTACAGGTGTCTCCAAAGGTATATGTTGGGTTGGCGTATTTCAAGATTAGGATTTGTCACTCCGATTGTCGGAGAGGTATCTCTGGGCCCTCTCGGTAATACACATCACATAAGCCTTGCAAGCATTACAACTAATATGTTAGTTGTGAGATGATGTATTACGGAATGAGTAAAGAGACTTGCCGATAACGAGATTGAACTAGGTATTGGATACCGACGATCGAATCTCGGGCAAGTAACATACCGATGACAAAGGGAACAACGTATGTTGTTATGCGGTCTGACCGATAAAGATCTTCGTAGAATATGTAGGAGCCAATATGGGCATCCAGGTCCCGCTATTGGTTATTGACCGGAGACATGTCTCAGTCATGTCTACATTGTTCTCGAACACGTAGGGTCCGCACGCTTAAGGTTACGATGACAGTTACATTATGAGTTTATGCATTTTGATGTACCGAAGGTTGTTCGGAGTCCCGGATGTGATCACGGACATGACGAGGAGTCTCGAAATGGTCGAGACGTAAAGATTGATATATTGGAAGCCTATGTTTGGACATCGGAAGAGTTCCGGGTGAAATCGGGATTTTACCGGATTACCGGGAGGTTACCGGAACCCCCCGGGAGCCATATGGGCCTACATGGGCCTTAGTGGAAAGGAGAAAGGGGCAGCCCAAGGTGGCTGCGCCACTTCCCCCTCCCCTAGTCCTATTAGGACTAGGAGAAGGTAGCCGGCCCCCCTCTCTCTCTTTCCCCCCCTTGGGGAATCCTAGTTGGAATAGGATTGGGGGGGAGTCCTACTCCCGGAAGGAGTAGGACTCCTCCTGCGCCTCTCTCCCTGGCCGGCGCCCCCCTCCCCCCTTGGCTTCTTTATATACTGAGGTAGAGGCACCCTAGAACACACAAGTTGATCCACGTGATCTATTCCTTAGCCGTGTGCGGTGCCCCCTGCCACCAAATACCTTGATAATACTATAGCGGAGTTTAGACGAAGCCCTGCTGCTGTAGTACATCAAGATCGTCACCACGCCGTCGTGCTGACGGAACTCTTCCCCGACACTTTGCTGGATCGGAGTCCGGGGATCGTCATCGAGCTGAACGTGTGCTCGAACTCGGAGGTGCCGTAGTTTCGGTGCTTGATCGGTTGGATCGTGAAGACGTACGACTACTTCCTCTACGTCGTGTCATCGCTTCCGCAGTCGGTCTGCGTTGGGTACATAGACAACACTCTCCCCCTCGTTGCTATGCATCACATGATCTTGCGTGTGCATAGGAAATTTTTTGAAATTACTACGAATCCCAACAGTGGCATCCGAGCCTAGGTTATTTATGTTGATGTTATATGCACGAGTAGAACACAAGTGAGTTGTGGACGATACAAGTCATACTGCCTACCAGCATGTCATACTTTGGTTCAGCGGTATTGTTGGACGAGACGACCCGGACCAACCTTACGCGTACACTTACGCGAGACCGGTTCCCTCGACGTGCTTTGCACATAGATGGCTTGCGGGCGACTGTCTCTCTAACTTTAATTGAACCGAGTGTGGCTACGCCCGGTCCTTGCGAAGGTTAAAACGGAGTCTATTTGACAAACTATCGTTGTGGTTTTGATGCGTAGGTGAGATTGGTTCTTACTTAAGCCCGTAGCAGCCACGTAAAACATGCAACAACAAAGTAGAGGACGTCTAACTTGTTTTTGCAGGGCATGTTGTGATGTGATATGGTCAAGGCATGATGCTGAATTTTATTGTATGAGATGATCATGTTTTGTAACCGAGTTATCGGCAACTGGCAGGAGCCATATGGTTGTCGCTTTATTGTATGCAATGCAATCGCGATGTAATGCTTTACCTTATTACTAAACGGTAGTGATAGTCGTGGAAGCATAAGATTGGCGAGACGACAACGATGCTACGATGGAGATCAAGGTGTCGCGCCGGTGACGATGGTGATCATGACGGTGCTTCGGAGATGGAGATCACAGGCACAAGATGATGATGGCCATATCATATCACTTATATTGATTGCATGTGATGTTTATCTTTTATGCATCTTATCTTGCTTTGATTGACGGTAGCATTATAAGATGATCTCTCACTAAATTATCAAGAAGTGTTCTCCCTGAGTATGCACCGTTGCGAAAGTTCTTCGTGCTGAGACACCACATGATGATCGGGTGTGATAGGCTCTACGTTCAAATACAACGGGTGCAAAACAGTTGCGCACGCAGAATACTCAGGTTATACTTGACGAGCCAAGCATATACAGATATGGCCTCGGAACACGGAGACCGAAAGGTCGAGCGTGAATCATATAGTAGATATGATCAACATAATGATGTTCACCGATGAAACTACTCCATCTCACGTGATGATCGTACATGGTTTAGTTGATTTGGATCACGTGATCACTTAGAGGATTAGAGGGATGTCTATCTAAGTGGGAGTTCTTAAGTAATATGATTAATTGAACTTAAATTTATCATGAACTTAGTACCTGATAGTATCTTGCTTGTTTATGTTGATTGTAGATAGATGGCTCGTGCTGTTGTTCCGTTGAATTTTAATGCGTTCCTTGAGAAAGCAAAGTTGAAAGATGATGGTAGCAATTACACGGACTGGGTCCGTAACTTGAGGATTATCCTCATTGCTGCACAGAAGAATTACGTCCTGGAAGCACCGCTGGGTGCCAGGCCTGCTGCTGGAGCAACGCCAGATGTTATGAACGTCTGGCAAAGCAAAGCTGATGACTACTCGATAGTTCAGTGTGCCATGCTTTACGGCTTAGAATCGGGACTTCAACGACGTTTTGAACATCATGGAGCATATGAGATGTTCCAGGAGTTGAAGTTAATATTTCAAGCAAATGCCCGGATTGAGAGATATGAAGTCTCCAATAAATTCTATAGCTGCAAGATGGAGGAGAACAGTTCTGTCAGTGAGCATATACTCAAAATGTCTGGGTATAATAATCACTTGATTCAATTGGGAGTTAATCTTCCAGATGATTGCGTCATTGACAGAATTCTCCAATCACTGCCACCAAGCTACAAGAGCTTCGTGATGAACTATAATATGCAAGGGATGAACAAGACTATTCCCGAGCTCTTCGCGATGCTGAAAGCTGCGGAGGTAGAAATCAAGAAAGAGCATCAAGTGTTGATGGTCAACAAGACCACTAGTTTCAAGAAAAAGGGCAAAGGAAAGAAGAAGGGGAACTTCAAGAAGAACAGCAAGCCAGTTGCTGCTCAAGAGAAGAAACCCAAGTCTGGACCTAAGCCTGAAACTGAGTGCTTCTACTGCAAGCAGACTGGTCACTGGAAGCGGAACTGCCCCAAGTATTTGGCGGATAAGAAGGATGGCAAAGTGAACAAAGGTATATGTGATATACATGTTATTGATGTGTACCTTACTAATGCTCGCAGTAGCACCTGGGTATTTGATACTGGTTCTGTTGCTAATATTTGCAACTCGAAACAAGGGCTACGGATTAAGCGAAGATTGGCTAAGGACGAGGTGACGATGCGCGTGGGAAACGGTTCCAAAGTCGATGTGATCGCGGTCGGCACGCTACCTCTACATCTACCTTCGAGATTAATATTAGACCTAAATAATTGTTATTTGGTGCCAGCGTTGAGCATGAACATTATATCTGGATCTTGTTTAATGCGAGACGGTTATTCATTTAAATCAGAGAATAATGGTTGTTCTATTTATATGAGTAATATCTTTTATGGTCATGCACCCTTGAAGAGTGGTCTATTCTTATTGAATCTCGATAGTAGTAATACACATATTCATAATGTTGAAGCCAAAAGATGCAGAGTTGATAATGAAAGTGCAACTTATTTGTGGCACTGTCGTTTAGGTCATATCGGTATAAAGCGCATGAAGAAACTCCATACTGATGGACTTTTGGAACCACTTGATTATGAATCACTTGGTACTTGCGAACCGTGCCTCATGGGCAAGATGACTAAAACACCGTTCTCCGATACTATGGAGAGAGCAACAGATTTGTTGGAAATCATACATACCGATGTATGTGGTCCGATGAATATTGAGGCTCGTGGCGGATATCGTTATTTTCTCACCTTCACAGATGATTTAAGCAGATATGGGTATATTTACTTAATGAAACATAAGTCTGAAACATTTGAAAAGTTCAAAGAATTTCAGAGTGAAGTTGAAAATCATCGTAACAAGAAAATAAAGTTTCTACGATCTGATCGTGGAGGAGAATATTTGAGTTACGAGTTTGGTGTACATTTGAAAAACTGTGGAATAGTTTCGCAACTCACGCCACCCGGAACACCACAACGTAATGGTGTGTCCGAACGTCGTAATCGTACTTTACTAGATATGGTGCGATCTATGATGTCTCTTACTGATTTACCGCTATCATTTTGGGGTTATGCTCTAGAGACGGCCGCATTCACGTTAAATAGGGCACCATCAAAATCCGTTGAGACGACGCCTTATGAACTATGG